>NC_084574.2:3257500-3317500 GCF_033978685.3 Nerophis lumbriciformis | reverse complement strand
TCATTTACACTCATTCACACAAAGGGGTTGTTTATTTCTGTTATTAATATTGTGGTTCCTACATTATATATCAATATATATCAATACAGTCTGCAAGGGATACAGTCCGTAAGCACACATGATTGTGCGTGCTGCTGCTCCACTAATAGTACTAACCTTTAACACTTCATTTTACTAATTTTCATTCATTACTAGTTTCTATGTAACTGTTTTTATATTGTTTTACTTTCTTTTTTATTCAAGAATTTTTTTTTAAATTTATTTATTAATTTAATTTTTTTTTAAATGACCTTATCTTCACCATACCTGGTTCATACCTGCCAACTACTCCGGTTTTCCCGTAATTAGTACGGTTTTCATCAACCTATTCCAGGTTACGGTTGCAGTGATAAAAAATACGTTTTTTCATTAATTAAAATTTTTTTTTTTTTTTTTTTTTTAAGTTTTATTCACGAAATCGCGTAACAACAATGACAATCGACACTGCTTCCCGTAACTTCCTATCGAGCCATTCCGAATGCCATGCGCGAGGCTATTTATAGCACCGCTGCCAAGCACGAGGCACCAGTTGCCATTGTTTCCAAACGAGCGAACGATCATGGAATCAGCCGGAGTAAAATCGCAAACGAGTCTTAAACCGAAAAGAAAACTGCAGTCATTCCGTGAAGAATATTCAAAAGCCTATCCGGGAATAATTATCCGTTCCAAAAAGGGTGAAAACTACGCGAATTGCACCTTGTGCAGACAAGATTTTTCGATCGGACACGGAGGAATTAGCGATGTAAAAGACCACGTTGGGACAAAAAAACACAAGTCTAATGCCGTTGCTAGCGATACAAGTGGAAAACTTTCAACGTTTTTCGTCGCCCAAACAGATTCTTTGGATGTGACGAATGCCGAAGTTTTATTTACGGAGGCAATAATTGAGCAAACAAAAAGGTAATGACACCAATGTTATCTATTGGAATTGTTTAGTACTGTTATACTGTTAAAAGTGTTTATACTATTTATGCTTTCAAGTCCAAGTTGAAGAAATCTTGTTAAATGTTGACAGCATAACTACCAAAATACAGAAGTATGTCCTTAATATTTTTGCAGTGCTATTTCTGTTGAAAAGTTCAAATGATTACATTAGAGATGTGATGTGCCACTTTTCAAGTGTCTGATGGCTTAAATTCATTTTCATTAATTGTTCATATTTTGAATTCTTTTGAAAGGCTTACAAAAAAACTACATTTGAATTGTAATTCCATGCTATTGACAGGACTATTAATTTTAATGAAGTTAGCTTACCATGTTTACAGTATGATAATTGTGATAGAAATGTGAATTTTAGGCACAGAATATTTTTTACAATTGAACAAGGCAGTAGATTATACAAGCTTGGACAGAAAGTTAATAATGACACCAATTTTTTTTTAATGAAATTGTTTAGTACTGTTTTACCATTTGTTTACTGTAAAAAGTGTTTATACTGTTTATACTTTCAATTAACAAATTGAAGTCTTGTGAAAGGTTGACAGGATAACTGGCATTAACTGTCAAAATAATTTCAAACTATTGAAGTTAGCTTACAGAATAAACATGTCAATCAACCCATATGATTTTTGCTGTAATATTTTTGTTTTGAAAAGTCACTGTGACTGATAGAAAAGTGATGGTTTTAGCAACATTTTAACCTGTCTGAATGCAATCAATCATTTTGCGTCGGGCCTGAACCCCCCACCAGGACTTTGTCCTGGACCTACCGGGGCCTGCGGCCCCTGGACCCTGGCTACTAGGTTTTTCTGATTTCAAAAGTTGGCAGGTATGCTGGTTGTCCAAATTAGGCATAATAATGTGTTAATTCCACGACTGTATATATCGGTATCGGTTTATATCGGTATCGGTAATTAAGGGTTGGACAATATCGGAATATCGGATATCGGCAAAAAAGCCATTATCGGACATCCCTAATTGTTGTTTTTTGGCAAAAAAGGGCATTACATTTTTTTTTAAGAGTTGAACATTTTTAAGCGTTAAATAATAAAATAACAATAATAATAATAACATATTTTTCACATTTTTAGGGAGCCCTAAAGTTTAAAAAGAATCTTAGATAATGAAAAATATCAAAATGGCCCCTGCATGCTTTAAATAATGCAGCCCTTAATTTGAGCATATGCTGTACCTGTGCTCCTCCCAGACTGTGATCTCTGAGCGTGTTTCTTGTCATTGTGGGGCTCCAGGATGTCACGGTACTTGGACACCATGAGGACGGAGATGAAATAGACCACGGCCAGAGCCAGAAACTGAGCCTGCTTATTGTCCTCCTGGAACAAAACAACATGCACTAAAAAAAACAAGTCCTGCAAGGGTCAGTTCGGTCAATAAAAGTATGTCAACGTAGACAACCCACGTTTATTTGGGGAGAGTCCGCTGCCTGATGATTACCTGCTAAACGCTAAGCACTGACTACATGCGCTCTGAATACGCACTGCTGATTGGCTGTTACCGCTCTGTGTGTAACCAATCAGATGGTTGTGTGGGCGGGACAATGCTGGGTGCTGTGTAGAGGACTGACAGAGGCAGAAGGAAGCTACTTAATATGTTCGTGTGGAAACTCGTTCAGTACACATCCGAACCAAACCGAAACCACCGTACCGAAACGGTTCAATACAAATACACGTACCGTTACACCCCTACCGTCCACATGTGAGTCAATGCAAAAATGCCTTACTTTTATTGTTGACTTTAGTGATTATTGATTAGGCGTACTAGCATTAAAATAAGTAGCATCCATTTCACTGTTAAAATTCAAGACAGCCCTATTCTTTTTTTCCCCAATCATAATATTTACATGATTGTAAGAAGCCAAAATCTAAATTTGATCAGTTGTCCAACCCCAACAAATCTGCAACTCATGTTCTGTGCTAACAAAAAAAAATATTAGTGGTGGATGACTTGTTGTTCCCCATGTTATGAATCCGTGGTGGCTTAAAAAAAGGAAGTTACAGGTGAAACAACCGCCCACGACTCACAATATCTCTGAAGACGACAGCCCTGAGGCGGTTGATGTCCATGTCCTGGAGCAGTCGCTCAAAGTCTCGCACGGGAGACAGTCCGCCTGTGACCGCATCCACTGGACTCTGTGTGCACAGGAAGTGAAAGCACGGTGAGACATTTTAGATTTGCTCCAAACCCCAATCGCACATCTACACTGCAAAAAGTGAAATCTAAGTAAGATGAAATTTCTCAAAAAAGGGTGATATTTGCTTATTTTCTGTCTGATAAGATAATTCTTCCCACTAAGCAGATTTTATGTTAGAGTGTTTTACTTGTTTTGCTCCTAAATGATGTCAGTAAGATATTACAGCTTGTTGCTGAGATTTGATGACCTACAGGTAAAAGCCAGTAAATTAGAATATTTTGAAAAACTTGATTTATTTCAGTAATTGCATTCAAAAGGTGTAACTTGTACATTATATTTATTCATTGCACACAGACTGATGCATTCAAATGTTTATTTCATTTAATTTTGATGATTTGAAGTGGCAACAAATGAAAATCCAAAATTCCGTGTGTCACAAAATTAGAATATTACTTAAGGCTAATACAAAAAAGGGATTTTTAGAAATGTTGGCCAACTGAAAAGTATGAAAATGAAAAATATGAGCATGTACAATACTCAATACTTGGTTGGAGCTCCTTTTGCCTCAATTACTGCGTTAATGCGGCGTGGCATGGAGTCGATGAGTTTCTGGCACTGCTCAGGTGTTATGAGAGCCCAGGTTGCTCTGATAGTGGCCTTCAACTCTTCTGCGTTTTTGGGTCTGGCATTCTGCATCTTCCTTTTCACAATACCCCACAGATTTTCTATGGGGCTAAGGTCAGGGGAGTTGGCGGGCCAATTTAGAACAGAAATACCATGGTCCGGAAACCAGGCACGGGTAGATTTTGCGCTGTGTGCAGGCGCCAAGTCCTGTTGGAACTTGAAATCTCCATCTCCATAGAGCAGGTCAGCAGCAGGAAGCATGAAGTGCTCTAAAACTTGCTGGTAGACGGCTGCGTTGACCCTGGATCTCAGGAAACAGAGTGGACCGACACCAGCAGATGACATGGCACCCCAAACCATCACTGATGGTGGAAACTTTACACTAGACTTCAGGCAACGTGGATCCTGTGCCTCTCCTGTCTTCCTCCAGACTCTGGGACCTCGATTTCCAAAGGAAATGCAAAATTTGCATGGTTGGGTGATGGTTTGGGGTGCCATGTCATCTGCTGGTGTCGGTCCACTCTGTTTCCTGAGATCCAGGGTCAACGCAGCCGTCTACCAGCAAGTTTTAGAGCACTTCATGCTTCCTGCTGCTGACCTGCTCTATGGAGATGGAGATTTCAAGTTCCAACAGGACTTGGCGCCTGCACACAGCGCAAAATCTACCCGTGACTGGTTTACGGACCATGGTATTTCTGTTCTAAATTGGCCCGCCAACTCCCCTGACCTTAGCCCCATAGAAAATCTGTGGGGTATTGTGAAAAGGAAGATGCAGAATGCCAGACCCAAAAACGCAGAAGAGTTGAAGGCCACTATCAGAGCAACCTGGGCTCTCATAACACCTGAGCAGTGCCAGAAACTCATCGACTCCATGCCACGCCGCATTAACGCAGTAATTGAGGCAAAAGGAGCTCCAACCAAGTATTGAGTATTGTACATGCTCATATTTTTCATTTTCATACTTTTCAGTTGGCCAACATTTCTAAAAATCCCTTTTTTGTATTAGCCTTAAGTAATATTCTAATTTTGTGACACACGGAATTTTGGATTTTCATTTGTTGCCACTTCAAATCATCAAAATTAAATGAAATAAACATTTGAATGCATCAGTCTGTGTGCAATGAATAAATATAATGTACAAGTTACACCTTTTGAATGCAATTACTGAAATAAATCAAGTTTTTCAAAATATTCTAATTTACTGGCTTTTACCTGTATATTGAGTAAAACATGCTTGAAACTAGAATATCAAGTGTTGCAAAGCTGTGTCATCAACACTCACAAGTATAAAACTACTTTTTTAAAGTCCATCCATCTTCTTCCGCTTATCCGAGGTCGGGTCGCGGGGGCAGCAGCCTAAGCAGGGAAGCCCAGACTTTCCTCTCCCCAGCCACTTCATCCAGCTCTTCCCGGGGGATCCCGAGGCGTTCCCAGGCCAGCCGGGAGACATAGTCTTCCCAACGTGTCCTGGGTCTACACCGTGGCCTCCTGCCGGTCGGACGTGCCCGAAACACCTTCCTAGGGAGGCGTTCGGGTGGCATCCTGACCAGATGCCCGAACCACCTCATCTGGCTCCTCTCCATGTGGAGGAGCAGTGGCTTTACTTTGAGCTCCCCCCGGATGGCAGAGCTTCTCACCCTATCTCTAAGGGAGAGCCCCGCCACTCGGCGGAGGAAACTCATTTCGGCCGCTTGTACCCGTGATCTTGTCCTTTCGGTCATAACCCGAGGTGGTCCAGAATCGCTTCGAAGCCGTCCGGAAGTCGTTTTCCATGGCTTCCCCGAACTCCTCCCATGTCCGAGTTTTTGCCTTTGCGACCGCTGAAGCCGCACACCGTTTGGCCTGTCGGTACCTGTCCGGTGCCTCCGGAGTCCTATGAGCCAAAAGAACCCGATAGGACTCCTTCTTCAGCTTGACGGCATCCCTCACCGCCGGTGTCCACCAACGGGTTCTAGGATTACCGCCACGACAGGCACCAACTACCTTGCGGCCACAGCTCTAATCAGCCGCCTCGACAATAGAGGCGCGGAACATGGTCCGTTCGGACTCAATGTCCAGCACCTCCCTCGTGACATGTTCAAAGTTCTTCCGGAGGTGGGAATTGAAACTCTCTCTGACAGGAGACTCTGCCAGACGTTCCCAGCAGACCCTCACAATGCGTTTGGGCCTGCCAGTTCTGTCCGGCATCCTCCCCCACCATCGCAGCCAACTCACCACCAGGTGGTGATCCGTAGAAAGCTCCGCCCCTCTCTTCACCCGAGTGTCCAAAACATGAGGCCGCAAATCCGATGACCAAACTACAAAGTCGATCATGGAACTGCGGCCTACGGTGTCCTGGTGCCAAGTGCACATATGGACACCCTTATGCTTGAACATGGTGTTTGGTATGGACAATCTGTGACGAGCACAAAAGTCCAGTAACAAAACACCACTCGGGTTCAGATCCGGGCGGCCATTCTTACCAATCACGCCTCTCCAGGTTTCACTCTCGTTGCCAACATGAGCGTTGAAGTCACCCAGTAGGACAAGGGAATCACCTGGGGGAGCACTCTCCAGTACTCCCTCGAGTGCATCCAAAAAGGGTGGGTACTCTGAACTGCTGTTTGGTGCGTAAGCACAAACAACAGTCAGGACCCGTCCCTCCACCCGAAGGCGGAGGGAAGCTACCCTCTCGTCCACTGGGTTGAACTCCAACGTGCAGGCTTTGAGCCGGGGGGCAACAAGAATTTCCACCCCAGCTCGTCGCCTCTCACTGCGTGCAACGCCAGAGTGGAAGAGAGTCCAACCCCTCTCGAGAGAACTGGTTCCAGAGCCCTTGCTGTGCGTCGAGGTGAGTCCGACTATATCTAGCCGGAACTTCTCTACCTCGCGCACTAGCTCAGGCTCCTTCCCCCCCAGCGAGGTGACGTTCCACGTCCCAAGAGCTAGCTTATGTAGCCGAGGATCGGACCGCCAAGTGCCCTGCCTTCGGCTACCGCCCAGCTCACAATGCACCCGACCTCTATGGCCCCTCCCATGAGTGGTGAGCCCATTGGAGGAGTGACCCACGTTGCCTCTTCGGGCTGTGCCCGGCCCGGGCCCCATGGGGACAGGCCCGGCCACCAGGCGCTCGCCATCGTGCCCCAACTCCGGGCCTGGCTCCGGAGGGGGGCCCCGGTGACCCGCGTCCGGGCGAGGGAAATCTGAGTCTCGGTTCTTGCATTTCCATAGAAGTCTTCGAGCTGCTCTTTGTCTGATCCCTCACCTAGGACCTGTTTGTCTTGGGAGACCCTACCAGGGGGCATGGAAGCCCCCGGACAACATAGCTCCTAGGATCATTGGGACACGCAAACTCCTCTACCACGTTAAGGTGGCAGCTCAGAGAGGAGTAAAATAACAGAACAGCGTTTTAATACCTGCTCCGGTTTTGATTTTATGACCCTTCAAAGACCCGCTGCGCTGATGCTGCTGCGCTGCTGTTTTTTTAAGATGGCTGCTTAAAAGCAGGAAGCACCAGCGTGCCCACACAATGCAGACAAGGTAGGTACACTAGACAAAAGTCTTGGGACACTTATGACTACCACCGGACAAAAGTATTGGGACACTTAGGCCGAAAACTGGACAAAAGTATTGGGACACTTAGGCCGAAAACTGGCCAAAAGTATTGGGACACTTGGGACTACAACTTGACAAAAGTATTGGGACACTTGTGACTACCACTGGACAAAAGTATTGGGACACTTATGACGACAACTGGACAAAAGTATTGGGACACTTACACTGGACAAAAGTATTGGGATACTTAGGACTTCCACTTGACAAAAGTATTGGGACACTTACACTGGACAAAAGTATTGGGACACTTAGGACTACAACTTGACAAAAGTATTGGGACACTTAGGACTAAAACTGGACAAATGTTTTGGGCCACTTGGGACTAAAACTTGACAAAAGTATTGGAACTCTTCGGACTACCACTGGACAAAAGTATTGGGACGCTTACACTGGCCAAAAGTATTGGGACACTTAGGACTACAACTGGACAAAAGTATTGGGACACTTAGGACTACGACTGGAAAAAAGTATTGGGACATTTTGGACTACCACTGGCTAAAAGTATTGGGACACTTACACTGGATAAAAGTATTGGGACACTTAGGACTACAACTTGACAAAAGTATTGGGACACTTCGGACTAAACGTAGACACAAGTATTGGGATACTTAGGACTTCCACTTGACAAAAGTATTGGGACACTTACACTGGACAAAAGTATTGGGACACTTAGGACTACAACTTGACAAAAGTATTGGGACACTTGGGACTAAAACTGGACAAAAGTTTTGGACACTTATGACTAAAACTGGACACAAGTATTGGGACACTTAGGACTAAAACTTGACAAAAGTATTGGGCCACTTGGGACTAAAACTTGACAAAAGTATTGGAACTCTTCGGACTACCACTGGACAAAAGTATTGGGATGCTTACACTGGCCAAAAGTATTGGGACACTTAGGACTACAACTGGACAAAAGTATTGGGACACTTAGGACTACAACTGAACAAAAGTTTTGGGATACTTAGGACTGCAACTAGACAAAAAAATTGGGACTTTTAGTATTAAAACTTGACAAAAATATTGGAACACTTAGGACTAAAACTTGACAAAAGTATTGGGAAACTTCGGACTACCACGGGACAAAAGTATTGGGACACTTAGGACTACGACTGGAAAAAAGTATTGGGACATTTTGGACTACCATTGGCTAAAAGTATTGGGACACTTACACTGGATAAAAGTATTGGGACACTTAGGACTACAACTTGACAAAAGTATTGGGACACTTATGACTACCACTGAACAAAAGTGTTGGGACACTTCGGACTAAAAGTAGACACAAGTATTGGGATACTTAGGACTTCCACTTGACAAAAGTATTGGGACACTTACACTGGACAAAAGTATTGGGACACTTACACTGGACAAAAGTATTGGGACACTTAGGACTACAACTTGACAAAAGTATTGGGACACTTAGGACTAAAACTGGACACAAGTATTGGGACACTTAGGACTACAACTTGACAAAAGTATTGGGACACTTAGGACTAAAACTGGACAAAAGTTTTGGACACTTATGACTAAAACTGGACACAAGTATTGGGACACTTAGGACTAAAACTTGACAAACGTATTGGGCCACTTGGGACTAAAACTTGACAAAAGTATTGGAACTCTTCGGACTACCACTGGACAAAAGTATTGGGACGCTTACACTGGCCAAAAGTATTGGAACACTTAGGACTACAACTGAACAAAAGTTTTGGGATACTTAGGACTGCAACTAGACAAAAAAATTGGGACTTTTAGTATTAAAACTTGACAAAAATATTGGGACACTTAGGACTAAAACTTGACAAAAGTATTGGGAAACTTCGGACTACCACGGGACAAAAGTATTGGGACACTTAGGACTACGACTGGAAAAAAGTATTGGGACATTTTGGACTACAACTTGACAAAAGTATTGGGACACTTATGACTACCACTGAACAAAAGTGTTGGGACACTTCGGACTAAACGTAGACACAAGTATTGGGATACTTAGGACTTCCACTTGACAAAAGTATTGGGACACTTACACTGGACAAAAGTATTGGGACACTTACACTGGACAAAAGTATTGGGACACTTAGGACTACAACTTGACAAAAGTATTGGGACACTTAGGACTAAAACTGGACAAAAGTTTTGGACACTTATGACTAAAACTTGACAAAAGTATTGGGCCACTTGGGACTAAAACTTGACAAAATGATTGGAACTCTTCGGACTACCACTGGACAAAAATATTGGGACGCTTACACTGGCCAAAAGTATTGGGACACTTAGGACTACAACTGGACAAAAGTATTGGGACACTTAGGACTACAACTGGACAAAAGTATTGGGACACTTAGGACTGCAACTAGACAAAAAAATGGGGACTTTTAGTATTAAAACTTGACAAAAATATTGGGACACTTAGGATTAAAACTTGACAAAAGTATTGGGAAACTTCGGACTACCACGGGACAAAAGTATTGGGACACTTAGGACTACGGCTGGAAAAAAGTATTGGGACATTTTGGACTACCAATGGCCAAAAGTATTGGGACACTTACACTGGATAAAAGTATTGGGACAAATTAGGAATGAAACTGGACAAAAGTATTGGGACAAATTAGGAATAAAACTGGACAAAAGTATTGGGACACTTAGGACTAGCACATGCCAAATATGCGGGCCCGACCAATGCTGCTTGCAGCTTTAATTTTATTTGTTTTTGTAAGTCTTGACAAGCAAAATGTTCTTGTTCTATTGGCAGATAATTTTGCTTAGTTCAAATAAAATGCCCCTAACTTTTGTATTTTTTTGTTCTTGTTTTTGTACACTGACTTTTTGCAGTGTATGTGTGGTTTGTATGGTACAGTTAGGGTCTTCACAGCTCTCCTCCAGGGTTAGGGTGTGCTTAACATAATGTCTTTTCGATAGAGCCGCTGCATTATTGATGAGCTTTAACACCCGGTTCAGGGAAGAGCAGCAGGACTTTACTGGAAGACCCAGGATCAAATCCACAGAAGAGGGAAAATACAATGACAAAGGTAGCAGCAAGCAGTGGGGGGTAATTCAATCAGCACTCAGATAATGTAATCACGCTTGTGGTCAGTGGGAGGAAAGGGCAGGACTTTGTCTAGTCAGACCACACAATGGAAACCAAGACTGGGAAATATCGTCCGTGTTTGCTGAGAATGAAGAGCCGGCTCTTTTGGACTGCATGGACGATACATAGTACGTGATTCTTAAAAAATGAATTTAAAAAACGTGCAAATCCAAACCTTCCACACCTAAGACGTGGACTGTCAAAACCTACATTACAAACATGACATATATACTTACATCATGTATATATTACATGTTATTATGAATGTTACTAGATACTACATATATACTTACATCATGTATATATTACATATTATAAATGTTACTACATGACATATATACTTACATCATGTATATATTACATGTTATTATGAATGTTACTACATGACATATATACTTACATCATGTATATATTACACGTTATTATGAATGTTACTACATGACATATATACTTACATCATGTATATATTACATGTTATTATGAATGTTACTACATGACATATATACTTACATCATGTATATATTACATGTTATTATGAATGTTACTACATGACATATATACTTACATCATGTATATATTACATGTTATTATGAATGTTACTACATGACATATATACTTACATCATGTATTTATTACATGTTATTATGAATGTTACTACATACTTACATCATGTAAATATTACATGTTATTATGAATGTTACTACATGACATATATACTTACATCATGTATATATTACATGTTATTATGAATGTTACTACATGACATATATACTTACATCATGTATATATTACATGTTATTATGAATGTTACTACATGACATATATACTTACATCATGTATATATTACATGTTATTATGAATGTTACTAGATACTACATATATACTTACATCATGTATATATTACATGTTATTATGAATGTTACTACATGACATATATACTTACATCATGTATATATTACATGTTATTATGAATGTTACTACATGACATATATACTTACATCATGTATATATTACATGTTATTATGAATGTTACTACATACTTACATCATGTAAATATTACATGTTATTATGAATGTTACTACATGACATATATACTTACATCATGTATATATTACATGTTATTATGAATGTTACTACATGACATATATACTTACACCATGCATATATTACATGTTATTATGAATGTTACTACATGACATATATACTTACATCATGTATATATTACATGTTATTATGAATGTTACTACATACTTACATCATGTATATATTACATGTTATTATGAATGTTACTACATGACATATATACTTACATCATGTATACATTACATGTTATGAATGTTACTACATACTTACATCATGTATATATTACATGTTATTATGAATGTTACTACATGACATATATACTTACATCATGTATATATTACATGTTATTATGAATGTTACTACATGACATATATACTAACATGTATATATTACATGTTATTATGAATGTTACTACATTACATATATACTAACATGTATATATTACATGTTATTATGAATGTTACTACATGACATATATACTTACATTATGTATATATTACATGTTATTATGAATGTTACTACATGACATATATACTTACATCATGTATATATTACATGTTATTATGAATGTTACTACATGACATATATACTTACATCATGTAAATATTACATGTTATTATGAATGTTACTACATGACATATATACTTACATCATGTATATATTACATGTTATTATGAATGTTACTTCATGACATATATACTTACATCATGTATATATTACATGTTATTATGAATGTTACTACATGACATATATACTTACATCATGTATATATTACATGTTATTATGAATGTTACTACATGACATATATACTTACATCATGTAAATATTACATGTTATTATGAATGTTACTACATGACATATATACTTACATCATGTATATATTACATGTTATTATGAATGTTACTTCATGACATATATACTTACATCATGTATATATTACATGTTATTATGAATGATACTACATACATCATGTAAATATTACATGTTATTATGAATGTTACTACATGACATATATACTTACATCATGTATATATTACATGTTATTATGAATGTTACTACATGACATATATACTTACATCATGTATATATTACATGTTATTATGAATGTTACTACATGACATATATACTTACATCATGTATATATTACATGTTATTATGAATGTTACTACATGACATATATACTTACATCATGTAAATATTACATGTTATTATGAATGTTACTACATGACATATATACTTACATCATGTATATATTACATGTTATTATGAATGTTACTTCATGACATATATACTTACATCATGTATATATTACATGTTATTATGAATGTTACTACATGACATATATACTTACATCATGTATATATTACATGTTATTATGAATGTTACTACATGACATATATACTTACATCATGTAAATATTACATGTTATTATGAATGTTACTACATGACATATATACTTACATCATGTATATATTACATGTTATTATGAATGTTACTTCATGACATATATACTTACATCATGTATATATTACATGTTATTATGAATGATACTACATACATCATGTAAATATTACATGTTATTATGAATGTTACTACATGACATATATACTTACATCATGTATATATTACATGTTATTATGAATGTTACTACATGACATATATACTTACAGTGTGTATACAAAACGATGATGGATGTTTTTTTAGAGTGCTTTATAGGCGCAGAAGAGCAACTCTCATTGGCTCCACTGTTAGCTGACTTTTTCTAGCATTTATTTACGAGTTAGAATGCATTAAAAAAAGAAAAACGTGTGTGTTCTTGTCTCATAAGGTTTGTGAATGGTAGAGAAAATTCCAAACAAAGTGCAGGATTAAAAGGGAAGTGAGGAAAGTGTCAAAAAGATAAAGACTTGTTAAGGGTATGACTTGCCTGTGCCGACACAGATTTGGCCGGAAGGGCGGCGTTGCATTCTTTGGTGTGCTTCAAGTGTGCTTGCTGACACTCCAGACAGTTCCTCACAGCCATGGCACACACTGGGGAAGATGCATCACAGATAGAATGATCAAGCAACGCAGATGCACAAATGTGTGGGGGAGGGGAGTAGCGGCAGTAGCCAGGAGAGGGAAAAAGAACGAGTGGCGCCCGTGACAAGGTCGAGCCAACTCTGGCATCATGGTTCACTCCTGGCCTGCCGCCAGGTCACAGTGCAAGGGTGTGCGCTTGAATCACGTCCAGCGTGACAAATCACATGTGCTGACTAGACGGTGAAGACAGAACCTCCCTCGTCCTTTTGTGGCAAATAAGAAGACGCCACTCTCCTGTACATGGTGGCGCACACTTATCAGTAAAAATATTACAATAAAACAGCCATTCCTTTGTGTTACAACACTTTAATTTGTGTCCTTACGGTTATTCTAAAATACATTCTAACTCGCGATGGCATCCACCTTATTAAAATCTCCCCAGTCTTGTATCGAACACTTGTGCTGAAAATTAAATTTGTACAACTAGTACATTTTATGCTAAAGTTTTACAGTTTTTATATCAGTTATGCGTTATTAACTTGTTAAAATCTCCCTAAACTTGTCTCATTCATTCATGATTAAAATTTTATTTGTACATTCTAGTACATTTTATGCTAAAATTTTATAGTTTTTATGTTAATAATGCGTAATTAACGTGTAATTTATAACCAACCCCCACCTTGTCAAAATCTCCCTAAACTTGTCAAAATCTCCCTAAACTTGTCTCATTCGTTTGTGCTTCAAATTTTTTTGTCCATTAGTTTTTATGTTAACGCTTTATAGTTCTGTTAATAATGCGTAATTAACGTGTTATTTATAACCAGCCCCCACCTTGTCAAAATCTCCCTAAACTTGTCAAAATCTTCCTAAACTTGTCATTCGTTTTGTCAAAATCTCCCTAAACTTGTCTCATTCGTTTGTGCTTCAAATTTTTTTGTCCATTAGTTTTTATGTTAACGCTTTATAGTTCTGTTAATAATGCGTAATTAACGTGTTATTTATAACCAGCCCCCACCTTGTCAAAATCTCCCTAAACTTGTCAAAATCTTCCTAAACTTGTCATTCGTTGGTGCTTCAAATTTTTTTGTCCATTAGTTTTTATGTTAACGCTTTATAGTTCTGTTAATAATGCGTAATTAACGTGTTATTTATAACCAGCCCCTACCTTGTCAAAATCTCCCTAAACTTGTCAAAATCTCCCTAAACTTGTCAAAATCTCCCTAAACTTGTCATTCGTTTGTGCTTAAAAATTTTTGTGTCCAATAGTTTTTATGTTAACGCTTTATAGTTCTGTTAATAATGTGTAATTAACCAGCCCCCACCTTTTCAAAATCTCCCTAAACTTGTCTCATTCGTTTGTGCTTCAAATTTTGTCCATTAGTTTTTCATGTTAACGTTTTATTATTAACTAGCCCCAACCTTGTCAAAATCTCCCTAAACTTGTCTTATTTGTTTGTGCTTTAAATTTTTTTTGTCAAACCATTAGTTTTTATGTTAACGTTTTATAGTTATCTAAATAATGCGTAATAAACGTGTTATTTATAACCAGCCCCCACCTTGTAAAAATCTCCCCAAACTGGTCAAAATCTCCCTAAACGTGTCTCATTCGTTTGGGCTTCAAATTATTTTGTCCAACTATTAGTTTTTATGTTAACGCTTTATAGTTTTTATGTTAGTAATGCGCTTACTTGCCAACCTTGAGACCTCCGATTTTTCGGGAGGTGGGGGTGGGGGCGTGGTCGGGGTGGGGCGGGGGCGTGGCTAAGAGGGGAGGAGTATATTTACAGCTAGAATTCACCAAGTCAAGTATTTCATATATATATATATATATATATATATATATATATAAGAAATACTTGACTTTCAGTGAATTCTAGCTATATATATATATATATATATATATATATAATTATTTTATTGTATATATATATATATATATATATATATATATATATATATATATATATATATATATATATATATATATAAATATATAAATAAAATAAATACTTGAATTTCAGTGTTCATTTATTTACACATATACACACACATAACACTCATCTACTCATTGTTGAGTTAAGGGTTGAATTGTCCATCCTTGTTCTATTCTCTGCCACTATTTTTCTAACCATGCTGAACACCCTTTCGCAGGTACCCAGAAAGGTTTCGAGTACCACCAAAAAAAACTGAGGTCCGCATGGAGCTGGAGGGGGCGTGGCTTCCAGCTCCGCCTGAATTTCGGGAGATTTTCGGGAGAAAATTTGTCCCGGGAGGTTTTCGGGAGAGGCGCTGAATTTCGGGAGTCTCCCGGAAATTTTCCGGGAGGGTTGGCAAGTATGGTAATGCGTAATTAACGTGTTAGTATTTATAACCAGCACAAAAACCATATCAAAATCACCCCAAACGTGTCCCAAAGATTATAGTTTTTAGGTTATTGAGTTAATATTATTAACCAGCCCCCACCTTGTCAAAATCTCCCTAAACTTGTTTCATTTATATAATAGACCATTTTTTTTGGTCTATTATATTTATGTTAACATTTTATAGTTTTTATGTTAACGTGCAAAATATATATAGTTTTTATATTTAGATTTTACATTTTTCAATGTACCAAGTGGAGGGGATCTGAACATTCCTACGTGTGCGATCGCACCTCCACATGTCACGTCCAGGCTTTTTGCTCAAAGGCAGCGCATGTTGCAGTAATGGAAAACAACAACATGGGAAATAGCCACACCACACCAGTTATGAAATGAATATTTGATGAGGTATGCACTCCCCATCGCTGCCAACTAATCTGATTTGGGACGAGTGTAACAAGGTTTTAGCGTCTACAAAACCCTTCCCCCCCCCTTTCTTCTCTCTTTGCGTCATTTTTTGTGTGTTTTTTTGAATATATAAATGGCCGTATGAGAGAGTGGTCCTAATGGAAAAAGCCAACCCATTTCCAGATGGAATAATTCCCTCTTTTGCTATCTAAATGGCCCTGAGTTAACATGTGTCACTTGTCAAGTGCCAGACCAGTACGGGAGGAGAGCTGCATGCTGAAGCGCCCTTCTTTATCATTTAGAAATATTAAAATAACACTGACATTTTGGTACCAGTACCAAAATGTATTTCGATACACTGCAGAAACTGAAATCTAAGTAAGATGAAATATGTCAAATAAGGGTGATATTTGCTTATTTTCTGTCTGATAAGATCATTCTTCTCACTAAGCATATTTTATGTTAGAGTGTTTTACTTGTTTTAAGTCCTAAATGATGTCAGTAAGATATTACAGCTTGTTGCTGAGATTTGATGACCTATATTGAGTAAAACATGCTTGAAACTAGAATATCAAGTGTTGCAAAGCTGTAATAATTTCTTATTTCAAGCATGAACAAAAAAATCATGACTTTGACACAATTGTGTCTCATAATTAAAACAGATGACAGCCAAATGGACTTTGCTGTTTTATTTTCAATGAAACAATAGAACATACGTACTCATATAGTAGTACAGTTGGCACAGTACAGTAAACTGACAGTTTATATTTAAACATTTAACATGTGACATTTCTAACTATTTTGAACAGAAATAGTTCATGCACATTCAGATAAATTCTTCAAAATTACAATTAAAACAATTTTGGCCTGTATATATGCGCACTAATTGACTGAAAGAGCACGCACTTGGCGCGATGATGTCATGTTATCCATGGAAAAATGCATTTTTAGACAATATGATTTGCCTGAGCGGCTAGGAGACCCCGAGAGTAACAAGCGCTTGCCTTGTTGCCTTTCCATTAAGAACAATAAATTAGTTTTTAGTATAAGTTTGCTGGTTTCAAGAAATGTAATGCCGAGCGCATATCATTATGTCAAGATAATGGCACTAGCATTTACTTCATTTAAGAATATTTTTCAACACATTGAGCAAAAAGGTCTCACATTTGTTTTTTCTACCAATAAAAGTGCACTTGTTATTAGTGAGAATATACTTATTAGGGCCCGCATGGCCCATTGCATAAGGACTCCCAAAGGGAGTCCTTATGCAATGGGACATAAGGACCTATTGAATTTGTAAGGTTTTATTCTTTCTTTATTATTATTCTTCCGCCGCCTCTTTGAGCACTAATTTGACCCTCTTAACATGCTTCAAAACTCACCATATTTGACCCACACATCAGGACCTGCGAAAATTGTCTTTTAATAAAAAAAACGAACCCCAAAACTCAAAATTGCGCTCTAGCGCCCCCTAGGAAAAAAAAAAACTAGACTGCCTGTAACTCCCACTAGGAAGGAGACATGAAACAAAAACCTCTATTTAGGTTTGACTTAGACCTAGTTTTCATAATTGTATATCCTCGGGCAAAAATCAACAGGAAGTTGGCAATTCCCCCTTCAAGACAAAAAAGTACTAAAAACAGTCACTTTTGCCTTTTTGAGCTGTAATTTGACCCCCTTAACACGCTTCAAAACTCACCAAACTGAACGCACACATCAGGACTGGCAAAAATTGTGATCTAATAAAAAAACCTAACCCCAAATTTAAAAATTGCGCTCTAGAGCAATTTTTTTATAAAACGGAGAAAAAACTGCTCCTCGAAAGAAAAAAATGACAAAACTGCCTGTAACTCCCACTGGGAAGGTCGAAGACACATGAAACAAAAACCTCAATGTAGGTCTCACTTAGACCTACATTTCATAAATTGACAACCCCCAGCAAAAATCAACAGGAAGTTTGCTATTCCCCCTTCAAAACAACATTTTTGTAAAAACCGGTCACCTTCTTTCAAAATCTATCTCCTCTGAGCGCGTTTGTCGTTTCGGCTTCAAACTAACACAGGAGAGAGATTGAACCCTTGTGTTTAAAAGTATAGAACAGCTTTTTAATACTTGCTCCGGTTTTGATTTTATGACCCTTCAAAGACCCGCTGCACTGATGCTGCTGCGCTGCTGTTTTTTTAAGATGGCTGCTTAAAAGCAGGAAGCACCAACGTGCCCACACAATGCAGACAAGGTAGGTACACTAGACAAAAGTCTTGGGACACTTCAGACTAAAAGTAGACAAAAGTATTGGGACACTTAGGACTAGTTTTTTCTTGTTTTTGAACACTGACTTTTTGCAGTGCAGCGTCATCCCACAGGACCCTCGGGTGCCGTGAATGTCAATCAAGTGACAATCAAGTGACGTCATCGTCTATTTTTTTTAATGCCTGGCTGGCGATGGACTGACACACCCTCCGCCATCGATGTAATGGCCACTCCTGTTTTACATAGTTGTAGTAAACAGGACAAATAGGATGATTCGGCCGTATACGGAACAATGCATGATGGATGCAGCGGTGCTAAATAATGTACACATGTTTAATGCACAGCTAAATATGAGGCTTGGCACTTACCAGATGAAACTTTAACGGCCTGGAATAAAAGGGAGGCAAAGAGCCCCGAGGCCACGCTGTGCAGCACGGCACAGCCAAGGCCATTATGGGTAAATCACTATATCAGGATAGCAGCCATTTGAAAAGGTATTACCATGCAGTGGGGGTTATAATAACACGATAAGAGAGAGCCGATAGGGAAAGAGAGCTGGGTACAAAACACAATAGCGGCTGATGGAGGGCTTGGCCAACATAGGAGATAAAAGAAAAGGCAATTTATCAGAGTTCAGCCTTGAAATAAGTAAGGAAACAAAAGTGCGTCCTACCGAGGCGGAGGCACTGGCGCAGGATGCCTCCCGACGACATGTTTTTCTCCGCCTCGATCTCGGTGAAGTTGAGCGAGCTGGCGAAGACCAGCACGTCCACGAGGCTGACGAGGCGCTGCAGGAAGGTGACGGAGGCCTCCAGCGTCAGGCCCTGGGACGCCTCGATGTTCTCCAGCTCGTGCTGCCGGGCGAAGGTGAGAAAGGGAGTCGTGTTAAGTCAAAATGCATGCTTTTAGGAACGTTTAGGGGTGTAACGGTACGTGTATTTGTATTGAACCGTTTCAGTACGGGGGTTCCAGGTCGGTTCGGTTTGGAGGTGTACCGAACGAGTTTCCACACGGACATATTAAGTAGCGTAACGCACGTTGTGTAAACAATGCACACCGAGGTACAACACACGGCATGCTAGCAGCTAACGGGCTAGGATAGACTGACCATACGTCCTCTTTTCACCGGACATGTCCTCTTTTGCGGAGCTGTCAGGGCGGAGTTTCTTAAATGCCTCAAATGTCCGGCATTTTGAGTTAGGGTCGCGTGTATTTTCAATGTACGTTCAGGGCTAAGAAGGGGTTAAAAACAAAACAAATTGTGCGTGCAGCAGCATTGGTGAGGGAGGGGCAGAGAGACAGAGAAAGAGAAAGAGAAAGAGAAAGAGAAAGAGAGAGAGAGAGAGAGAGAGAGAGTTATGATAAACGCGGATGCGTCGCCAGGCTCTGCGTTCAAAGAACTCCGGCTTATTAGTGATTCCCAGAGCCCAAAAAAAGTCTGCGGGCTATAGAGCGTTTTCTATTGGGGCTCCAGCACTATGGAATGCCCTCCCGGTAACAGTTAGAGATGCTACCTCAGTAGAAGCATTTAAGTCCCATCTTAAAACTCATTTGTATACTCTAGCCTTTAAATAGACCCCCTTTTTAGACCAGTTGATCTGCCGTTTCTTTTCCTTTCTCCTCTGCTCCCCCCTATCCCTTGTGGTGGGGGGGAGACACACAGGTCCGGTGGCCATGGATGAAGTGCTGGCTGTCCAGAGTCGGGACCCGGGGTGGACCGCTCGCCTGTGTATCGGTTGGGAACATCTCTGCGCTGCTGACCCGTCTCCGCTCGGGATGGTTTCCTGCTGACCCCACTATGGACTGGACTCTCACTATTATGTTAGATCAACTATGGACTGGAATCTCACTATTATGTTAGATCCACTATGGACTGGACTCTCACTATTATGTTAGATCAACTATGGACTGGACTCTCACTATTATGTTAGATCCACTATGGACTGGACTCTCACTATTATGTTAGATCCACTATGGACTGGACTCTCACTATTATGTTAGATCCACTATGGACTGGACTCTCACTATTATGTTAGATCCACTATGGACTGGACTCTCACTATTATGTTAGATCCACTATGGACTGGACTCTCACTATTATGTTAGATCCACTATGGACTGGACTTTCACTATTATGTTAGATCCACTATGGACTGGACTCTCACTATTATGTTAGATCCACTATGGACTGGACTTTCACTATTATGTTAGATCCACTATGGACTGGACTCTCACAATATTATGTTAGATCCACTATGTACTGGACTCTCACTATTATGTTAGATCCACTATGGACTGGACTTTCACTATTATGTTGGATCCACTATGGACTGGACTCTCACTATTATGTTAGATCCACTATGGACTGGACTTTCACTATTATGTTAGATCCACTATGGACTGGACTCTCACAATATTATGTTAGATCCACTATGGACTGGACTCTCACTATTATGTTAGATCCACTATGGACTGGATTCTCACAATATTATGTTAGATCCACTATGGACTGGACTCTCACTATTATGTTAGATCCACTATGGACTGGACTCTCACACTATTATGTTGGATCCCCTATGGACTGGACTCTCACTATTATGTTAGATCCACTATGGACTGGACTCTCACACTATTATGTTAGATCCACTATGGACTGGACTTTCACTATTATGTTAGATCCACTATGGACTGGACTCTCACTATTATGTTAGATCCACTATGGACTGGACTTTCACTATTATGTTAGATCCACTATGGACTGGACTCTCACACTATTATGTTAGATCCACTATGGACTGGACTCTCACTATTATGTTAGATCCACTATGGACTGGACTCTCACTATTATGTTAGATCCACTATGGACTGGACTCTCACACTATTATGTTAGATCCACTATGGACTGGACTCCCACACTATTATGTTAGATCCACTATGGACTGGACTCTCACACTATTATGTCAGACCCACTCGACATCCATTGCATTCGGTCTCCCCTGGGGTGAGTTTTTCCTTGCCCTTATGTGGGCTCTGTACCGAGGATGTCGTTGTGGCTTGTGCAGCCCTTTGAGACACTTGTGATTTAGGGCTATATAAATGAACATTGATTGATTGATTGATTGATCCATAGATTTATCACATTTAATTTTTTATTACGGTATCTATAACAGGGGTGTCAAAAGTGTGCCCCGGAGGCCATTTGCGGCCCACAGCTAATGTCTTAAAGGCCCACGGCACATTCTAAAAATACTATTAAAATAAACAAAAACATAACAAAAGTGAAATAAAAAAGCTTAAAGGTTAAATGTAATTTAGAAAAAGTTGCAATGTTGACTAATAAAACAAAGCTGTTTTTTTTTTTCTTTCAAACTGTCATTGCTCAAAACATAATATTGAATCAAAATCAATGTTATTATGAATTATTGACCTATCCAAGGTTCCCATTACTTCACGTCAAATATTACACTAAGAAAAATATTTCTGGTGGAAGATTTTGCAAATTTGGTAAATAAATAACCCAAAAATGTATATTTTGTTGTTTTCTTACTGTACCGAAAATGAACCGAACCGTGACCTCTAAACCGAGGTATGTACCGAACCGAAATGTTTGTGTACCGTTACACCCCTAGGAACGTCGTTGGCGTCTGCTTGCAAGCAGACACGTGTGGAAAGATGTTTTGCAGCAGGAACAGACAAGTAACTAAGTACGATTAAAAAAAAAAATACACATTTCTCTTTTTGTGGGAAACAAAGTTCTCCAGATGCATTCTTGTGCTATTAGACAACTACTGTAAGTATTTCCTCATGTTGGGGCTCGGTGTGTTTATTTACTCAACTGCAGTAAGTAGCAGGCATCTAATAGGGTAAGACTTCCGTTGTACAAATCTACTTTGATAATCATAACAAATAATAGCGTCTACGGGCAGTGTGCCAGCAACTTGAGAGTTCCAGGTTCGACTCCCGCTTCCGCCATGCAAGTCACTGCCGTTGTATCCTTGGGCAAGACACTTACTGTAACCCACACTGGTTTAAATGTAACTTAAAAATGTAGATTATAGGTTTCACTATGTAAAGCGCTTTGAGTCACTAGAGAAAAGCGCTATATAAATATAATATAATTCTTTTTTCCCTCACAATTGAAGTTTCATTAAATAATTGTATAAATACAGGTAAAAGCCAGTAAATTAGAATATTTTGAAAAACTTGATTTATTTCAGTAATTGCATTCAAAAGGTGTAACTTGTACATTATATTTATTCATTGCACACAGACTGATGCATTCAAATGTTTATTTCATTTAATTTTGATGATTTGAAGTGGCAACAAATGAAAATCCAAAATTCCGTGTGTCACAAAATTAGAATATTACTTAAGGCTAATACAAAAAAGGGATTTTTAGAAATGTTGGCCAACTGAAAAGTATGAAAATGAAAAATATGAGCATGTACAATACTCAATACTTGGTTGGAGCTCCTTTTGCCTCAATTACTGCGTTAATGCGGCGTGGCATGGAGTCGATGAGTTTCTGGCACTGCTCAGGTGTTATGAGAGCCCAGGTTGCTCTGATAGTGGCCTTCAACTCTTCTGCGTTTTTGGGTCTGGCATTCTGCATCTTCCTTTTCACAATACCCCACAGATTTTCTATGGGGCTAAGGTCAGGGGAGTTGGCGGGCCAAATTAGAACAGAAATACCATGGTCCGTAAACCAGGCACGGGTAGATTTTGCGCTGTGTGCAGGCGCCAAGTCCTGTTGGAACTTGAAATCTCCATCTCCATAGAGCAGGTCAGCAGCAGGAAGCATGAAGTGCTCTAAAACTTGCTGGTAGACGGCTGCGTTGACCCTGGATCTCAGGAAACAGAGTGGACCGACACCAGTAGATGACATGGCACCCCAAACCATCACTGATGGTGGAAACTTTACACTAGACTTCAGGCAACGTGGATCCTGTGCCTCTCCTGTCTTCCTCCAGACTCTGGGACCTCGATTTCCAAAGGAAATGCAAAATTTGCATGGTTGGGTGATGGTTTGGGGTGCCATGTCATCTGCTGGTGTCGGTCCACTCTGTTTCCTGAGATCCAGGGTCAACGCAGCCGTCTACCAGCAAGTTTTAGAGCACTTCATGCTTCCTGCTGCTGACCTGCTCTATGGAGATGGAGATTTCAAGTTCCAACAGGACTTGGCGCCTGCACACAGCGCAAAATCTACCCGTGCCTGGTTTACGGACCATGGTATTTCTGTTCTAAATTGGCCCGCCAACTCCCCTGACCTTAGCCCCATAGAAAATCTGTGGGGTATTGTGAAAAGGAAGATGCAGAATGCCAGACCCAAAAACGCAGAAGAGTTGAAGGCCACTATCAGAGCAACCTGGGCTCTCATAACACCTGAGCAGTGCCAGAAACTCATCGACTCCATGCCACGCCGCATTAACGCAGTAATTGAGGCAAAAGGAGCTCCAACCAAGTATTGAGTATTGTACATGCTCATATTTTTCATTTTCATACTTTTCAGTTGGCCAACATTTCTAAAAATCCCTTTTTTGTATTAGCCTTAAGTAATATTCTAATTTTGTGACACACGGAATTTTGGATTTTCATTTGTTGCCACTTCAAACCATCAAAATGAAATGAAATAAACATTTGAATGCATCAGTCTGTGTGCAATGAATAAATATAATGTACAAGTTACACCTTTTGAATGCAATTACTGAAATAAATCAAGTTTTTCAAAATATTCTAATTTACTGGCTTTTACCTGTACATTGTATATAGTGTCACTGAAGGGTGGCTGGATTTCCTATTTTTATTTCTTATCGTGTCTCTTTTATTCCCTTCAAAATCCACCTTAAACATCAGCTTTACAGATGCCACGTCTAGAAATGCTGCTACTGGAGCGTAGGAATTACAGTAGGCTACTTTTACGACGCTTCTAAAACCTGAGAACTAAACTTGCAAAAACGCATTGACGGCTATCTATAACTAAATTTAGTAGCAAAGGGCACAAATAAATCTGCCTCTGAACAGACTTGGCCGGGTCACACAAGCAAAGAATCCCATAAAAAAAAGCCACAGACGCTGAGGTCAGACGGCAGTAAAAAAAAAAAAAAAAAAAAACCACACACAAGCTAACAACGTTAGGGAGCAGCTAATGCGATTGGCAAAAGGTCAATGTGGATGGATAACTTCCTGTGGACGGCGCACTCACGGAGGAGGAGGTGGCGGCGGAGAGCAGCGGCAGGATGCCTCCGCAGGCCATGACCAGGTTGTCCACCACCTGGGAGATGAGGTGCACGCTGTTGTGCACAAACACCACGTTGTCGGCGCTGTTCACAAAGTCCAGAACCGTCTTGCTGGAGTGGCTGAAAAGCGAGAAAGAGGACGTAGACGTGAGGAGATGAATTCTGTACACGACACAGCAGACAGGAACGTGCTATAAAAGCTGTCTGGATCGCTCCTGCGAGGCATCCATCCTACCGCTCTTCACGTAATTTACCGACGTGAATAACGCGTGGAGGCGTGTGACAATGTTCAGAGCTCTGGCAGCTGTAGCTGTGGTTAGTTGGCTGCTAAAACCCACAGCAGAAACACTTCCACTGTGCTGTGGCATGATGACATACTGATCAAGTCTTTGCATCATCGCATTCATTTACTTGCAGTAGAAATGACAAATGATGAGAAGCGTCTTTTGTTGTTTCAAAGTTACCAGATGTACAGTACAGGCCAAAAGTTTAGACACACCTTCTCATTCAATCTTTATTTTCATGACTATTTACATTAAGGCCGAAACGACGCGTCGCATATTTACGTCACACTACTGTCATGGCGGAGCGCAAAGCAGACGATGCAAGCGGTGCGAGCGAGGGGAAAAAAGCACGCCAAAAGTCATCAAAAGTGTGGGAGTATTTCAATAAACGGCCTAATAATGTTGTTGTATGCACACTATGTCGAGCGGAAATGGCCTATCATAGCAGCACAACGGCTATGAACGAACATTTGAAAAGAAAACACCCGACAGCGTTCTTGCCATCACCATCAACTAGTCAATCGTCCGCGTGAGTATACGTTGTCATCATTACACAAAAACATGAATGTGTCATTTGTATCTGCGTTGTAAATTCATAAACTAAAGCACCGTTTCGCCCTGAGAGGCGCATTTGGCGTGCCTGTTCAGTGTTTACAAAGACGCGCTCCTCTTTAACGCTGTGGAGAGGCGGGGCCGGCGAGCGAGCGGCGAGGTGGGGCGCGCCGGGAGCGACGCCGCAATCGTGCCCAGGTGCGCGATCCGCGCACCTGGGCACGATCATCCAATCTCCTCTCGCTGAAGAAAAGGGGAGCAGCAGAGAGAGAGGGAAGAGAGACTGGAAGGAACCAGAGTGAAGCTGACGTGGAGCGAGAGAGGAGGAGAGACAGAGGACGACGAGCGAGCGAGGAAGAGGAGCTGAAAAGCGAGGAAAGAAAGAGAGAAGAGTTTGAAGAGAAAATACTTTGTGTAAAATTAAAAGATTGTAAACCTGGCAAAGCCGTCTGGCATTCAGTGTGTCGGTCCTGAAAGAACCCCACGGCACAAGACGTGTCACAAACGCTAACGTTAATTAGTTGTGCAAATACCTTTTACAACATTAACAGTTACATATACTATGTACAAACCAACAATTAACTTTCACTTTAATCATACTATCATGGTTGTGTTATTAAGCAAAATAAGCAATACTTTTACTGTTGTTGAAATGTTTACACTGTTGTTACAGAATATTTTGTTTTGCACTTTTTTTGTATTGGATGTTTATCTTTATTTTTGCACATTTTAGCAAATAAGCAATACTTTTACTTTTGTAGAAATGTTTACACTTGTTACAGAATATTTCTGTTTTGCACTTTTTTGTATTGGATGTTTATCTTTATTTTTGCACATTTTAAAGCAAAATAAGCAATACTTTTACTTTAGAAATGCTTATACTATTGCAGAATATTAAGATGTGCACTGGATGTTTACTTTTATATTTGCACATTAAAAAGCAAATAAGCTCATTTTAATTTTGTTAAATGTTTTAAATGTTTACATTGTTACAGAATATTTTGTCATGTTGTTGTCAATGTTGACTGAGTGGCCATACTTTTTTTTGTAAATAAAAGCCATGCCTTTTGAAAAAACTGGCCTACATTTATTTTTTCATCTTCATTTTAAATTTAAAAAAAAATCGGTAAAAGGAAAAATAATCTATAGATTAATCGAAAAAAATAATCTATAGATTAACCGATTAATCGAAAAAATAATCTACAGATTAATCGATAGAAAAATAATCGTTAGCTGCAGCCTTAATTTACATTGTAGATTGTTACATCACAACTATGAATGAACACATGTGGAGTTATGTACTTAAAGGGGAACATTATCACCAGACCTATGTAAGTGTCAATATATACCTTGATGTTGCAGAAAAAAGACCATATATTTCTTTAACCGATTTCTGAACTCTAAATGGGTGAATTTTGGCGAATTAAACGCATTTCTATTATTCGCTCTCGGAGCGATGACGTCACGTTGTGACGTCACATCGGGAAGCAATCCGCCATTTTCTCAAACACCGAGTCAAATCAGCTCTGTTATTTTCCGTTTTTTCGACTGTTTTCCGTACCTTGGAGACATCATGCATACCTGCCAACTTTTGAAATCAGAAAAACCTAGTAGCCAGGGTCCAGGAGCTGCAGACCCCGGTAGGTCCAGGACAAAGTCCTGGTGGGGGGTTCAGGCCCGACGCAAAATGATTGATTGCATTCAGACAGGTTAAAATGTTGCTAAAACCATCACTTTTCTATCAGTCACAGTGACTTTTCAAAACAAAAATATTACAGCAAAAATCATATGGGTTGATTGACATGTTTATTCTGTAAGCTAACTTCAATAGTTTGAAATTATTTTGACAGTTAATGCCAGTTATCCTGTCAACCTTTCACAAGACTTCAATTTGTTAATTGAAAGTATAAACAGTATAAACACTTTTTACAGTAAACAAATGGTAAAACAGTACTAAACAATTCCATTATTGTCATTATTAACTTTCTGTCCAAGCTTGTATAATCTACTGCCTTGTTCAATTGTAAAAAATATTCTGTGCCTAAAATTCACATTTCTATCACAATTATCATACTGTAAACATGGTAAGCTAACTTCATTAAAATTAATAGTCCTGTCAATAGCATGGAATTACAATTCAAATGTCGTTTTTTTGTAAGCCTTTCAAAAGAATTCAAAATATGAAAAATTAATGAAAATTAATTTAAGCCATCAGACACTTGAAAAGTGGCACATCACATCTCTAATGTAATCATTTGAACTTTTCAACAGAAATAGCACTGCAAAAATATTAAGGACATACTTCTGTATTTTGGTAGTTATGCTGTCAACATTTAACAAGATTTCTTCTGTTGTACCGAAATCTGTTACCCATCGGAATTTGTAACTCCAGGGGGCGATGTTCCCATGGCGTTTGTTTGATGTTTAAACGGCAAGCCCAAAGAGGAGGAGAAGAAGAACGCTTGCGTAAATGGCGTAAACTATCCTGCTGAAACGTCAGTTGTCAGAATTTCAGCATTAATAAATGACACATATTCTGGAAATCAATGACTTACTTTCATTATAGTATGAGTCCATTGTTATTATTAATGCTGAAATTCTGACAACTGACGTTTCAGCAGGATAGTTTACGCCATTTACGCAAGCGTTCTTCTTCTCCTCCTCTTTGGGCTTGCCGTTTAAACATCAAACAAACATCATGGGAACATCGCCCCCTGGAGTTACAAATTCCGATGGGTAACAGATTTCGGTACAACAACTGCATTAGACTTGTGTTTTTTTGTCCCAACGTGGTCTTTTACATCGCTAATTCCTCCGTGTCCGATCAAAAAATCTTGTCTGCACAAGGTGCAATTCGCGTAGTTTTCACCCTTTTTGGAACGGATCATTATTCCCGGATAGGCTTTTGAATATTCTTCACGGAATGACTGCAGTTTTCTTTTCGGTTTAAGACTCGTTTGCGATTTTTCTCCGGCTGATTCCATGATCGTTCGCCCGTTTGGAAACAATGGCAACTGGTGCCTCGTGCTTGGCAGCGGTGCTATAAATAGCCTCGCGCATGGCATTCGGAATGGCTCGATAGGAAGTTACGGGAAGCAGTGTCGATTGTCATTGTTGTTACGCGATTTTGTGAATAAAACTTAAAAAAAATTGTTGTTTTTTAATTCATGAAAAACCGTATTTTTTATCACTGCAACCATAACCCGGAATAGGTTGATGAAAACCGTACTAATTACGGGAAAACCGGAGTAGTTGGCAGGCATGCCTCGTCGGTGTGTTGTCGGAGGGTGTAACAACACCAACAGGGACGGATTCAAGTTGCACCAGTGGCCCAAAGATGCCAAAGTGGCAAGAAATTGGACGTTTGTTCCGCACACTTTACCGACGAAAGCTATGCTACGACAGAGATGGCAAGAATGTGTGGATATCCTGCGACACTCAAAGCAGATGCATTTCCAACCATAAAGTCAAAGAAATCTGCCGCCAGACCCCCATTGAATCTGCCGGAGTGTGTGAGCAATTCAGGGACAAAGGACCTCGCTAGCACGGCAAGCAATGGCGGCAGTTTGTTCCCGCAGACGAGCGAGCTAAACCCCCTGGATGTCTTGGCTCACACCGTCCCTTATGCCACCGAAGATGATCAAGAGAAGAATATCGACTCTAGCTTCCCTGGCCTGCTGACATCAACTCCAAAACTGGACAGATCAGCTTTCAGGAAAAGAGAGCGGATGAGGGTATGTCTACAGAATATATTAATTGATGAAAATTGGGCTGTCTGCACTCTCAAAGTGCATGTTGTTGCCAAATGTATTTCATATGCTGTAAACCTAGTTCATAGTTAGTTTCCTTTAATGCCAAACAAACACATACCAATCGTTGGTTAGAAGGCGATCGCCGAATTCGTCCTCGCTTTCTCCCGTGTCGCTGGCTGTCGTGTCGTTTTCCTCGGTTTCGCTTGCATACGGTTCAAACCGATATGGCTCAATAGCTTCAATTTCTTCTTCAATTTGGTTTTCGCTACCTGCCTCCACACTACAACCATCCGTTTCAATACATGCGTAATCTGTTGAATCGCTTAAACCGCTGAAATCCGAGTCTGAATCCGAGCTAATGTCGCTATAGCTTGCTGTTCTATGCGCCATGTTTGTTTGTGTTGGCTTCACTATGTGACGTCACAGGAAAATGGACGGGTGTATATAACGATGGTTAAAATCAGGCACTTTGAAGCTTTTTTTTAGGGATATTGCGTGATGGGTAACATTTTGAAAAAAACTTCGAAAAATAAAATAAGCCACTCGAAACTGATTTTTAATGGTTTTAACCCTTCTGAAATTGTGATAATGTTCCCCTTTAATAAAAAAAGGTGAAATAAGTGAAAACATGTTTTGTATTCTCGTTTCTTCAAAATAGCCACCCTTTGCTCTGATTACTGCTTTGCACACTCTTGACATTCTCTCCATGAGCTTCAAGCACACCTGTGAAGTGAAAACCATTTCAGGTGACTACCCCTTGAAGCTCATGGAGAGAATGCCAAGAGTGTGCAAAGCAGTAATCAGAGCAAAAGGTGGCTATTTTGAAGAAACTAGAATTTAATATTCAGTTAATTCACCTTTTTTTGTTAAGTACATAACTCCACATGTGTTCATTCATAGTTTTGATGTGACAATCTACAACGTAAATACCGTATTTTTCGGAGTATAAGTCGCACCGGCCGAAAATGCATAATAAAGAAGGAAAAAAAAACCATATATAAGTCGCACTGGAGTATAAGTCGCATTTTTTGGGGGAAATGTATTTGATAAAAGCCAACACCAAGAATAGTGAACAACAGGCTGAATAAGTGTACGTTATATGAGGCATAAATAAGCAACTGGTATGTTAACGTAACATATTATGGTAAGAGTCATTCAAATAACTATAACATATAGAACATGCTATACGTTTACCAAACAATCTGTCACTCCTAATCGCTAAATCCCATGAAATCTTATACGTCTAGTCTCTTACGTCAATGAGATCAATAATATTATTTGATATTTTACGCTAACGTGTTCATTATTTCACACATAAGTCGCTCCTGAGTATAAGTCGCACCCCCGGCCAAACTATGACAAAAAACTGCGATTTATAGTCCGAAAAATAGGGTAACTCCACATGTGTTCATTCATAGTTTTGATGTGACAATCTACAATGTAAATAGTCATGAAAATAAAGAAAACACATTGAAATGAGAAGGTGTGTCCTAACTGTTGGCCTGTACTGTATATACTTACTCATTTATATATTTTTTTACTCATTGATTTACTTTTTTTTAATGTTGTGTTAAACCACAAATGGTAACATAAGCAAGCCATTGGTGGTCGTGTTATATGCAGAGGTGGGTAGTAACGCGCTACATTTACTCCGTTACATCTATTTGAGTAACTTTTGGGATAAATTGTACTTCTAAGAGTAGTTTTAATGCAACATACTTTTACTTTTACTTAAGTATATTTATGGAGAAGGAATGCTACTTTTACTCCGCTACTTTTATCTACATTCAGCTCGCTACTCGCTACTAATTTTTATCGATCTGTTAATGCACGCTTTGTTTGTTTTGGTCTGTCAGACAGACCTTCAAAGTGCCTGCCTTACTGGTGACGTTTCACTTCGTTCCACCAATCAGATGCAGTCACTGGTGACGTTGGACCAATCAAACAGAGCCAGGTGGTCACATGACCTGACTTAAACAAGTTGAAAAACTTATTGGGGTGTTACCATTTAGTGGTCAATTGTACGGAATATGTACTGTACTGTGCAATCTAATAATAAAAGTTCCAATCAATCAATCAAAACTGTGAAGGAAAAAAGATACTTTTTTATTTCAACCGTACATCCCATCAAAAGCCTAAAGACTGACTGCACAATTCCTGTCTTCACAATAAAAGTGCCGCTCCATCGCGCCTGCACTTTCAAAATAAGAGTCTCCGAAAGCCAGCGCAAACAAGCTAGCAAGCTAAGGAGTTTGACGCCAATATATTTCTTGTAAAGTGTATAAAAACGAATATGGAAGCTGGACAAATAAGATGCCAAAAACCAACCACTTTCATGTGGTATTAGACAGAAAGGAGGAACTTTTCTTCTCCTCCATTTGAAAACGTGGACGTTATCATCACTACTGTCTGATTACAATCAACGCAAGTCATCAGAATCAGGTAATACACCAACTTATATTATTGTCTTCATGAAAGAAAGGAATCTATATGTTAAACATGCATGTATATTCATTAAAACACCTTTAACATGTAAACAAAAACAGCAAAATAAATACATATAAATGATATACTGTATATATCAATGCATATGTATGTATATATATATATATATATATATATATATATATATATATATATATATATATATATATATATATATATATATATATATATATATATTTATATATATATATATATATATACATATACATATATATATGTGTGTGTGTATGTTACTCATCAGTTAAGGGGCGGCATGGCGTAGTGGGTAGAGCAACCGTGCCAGAAACCTGAGGGTTGCAGGTTCGCTCCCCGCCTCTTACCATCCAAAAATCGCTGCCGTTGTGTCCTTGGGTGGGACACTTCATCCTTTGCCCCCGGTGCCACTCACACCGGTGAACTGAATGATGAATGATAGGTGGTGGTCGGAGGGGCCGTTGGCGCAAATTGCAGCCACGCTTCTGTCAGTCTACCCCAGGGCAGCTGTGGCTATGAAAGTAGCTTACCACCACCAGGTGTGAATGAATGATGGGTTCCACGTGTAAAGTGACTTTGGGTACTTAGAAAAGCGCTATATAAATCCCAGTTATTATTATTATTATTACCGGTATTATTACTCAGTACTTGAGTAGTTTTTTCACAACATACCTTTTACTTTTACTCAAGTAAATATTTGGGTGACTACTCCTTACTTTTACTTGAGTAATAAATCTCTAAAGTAACAGTACTCTTACTTGAGTACAATTTCTGGCTACTCTACCCACCTCTGCTTATATGTTTTGGTTTGAAAAACGTGACTTTGGCAAAGTTGCAAACAGACCTCTCAAACTAAAAAATATATTTTTAAAAACTTAAAACAGTTGATGAAATGAAACCAATCCTGTTTCAGTGTCATATTAATGCACAGCTGCCCTTACCTCCTCCACATTTGCACGTCCGTCTCGATGGCAAACAGCAGGTCCGTGAGGAGACGCTGGTGCATGTGGGACCAGCGGAACTCTGGGATGCGGAACATGGTGGATCTCGGCGCTGAGGTTCCACTCTCTCTCGGCTGGCCCGAGGGACCTGCGGTGGCTGCCGCTTGTCCTTGGCTTGTCTCCTACACAAACACGCCCACACAAAGCATTATTATCATCAAGTTACCACAAATGTGGCCGACTTGCTGATATGAAAACTATATTTTGCCACAAATCGCTAAATCTAGGGAGCTTTAGTGCATATCATATCTTAAGACAGATGTAATACATCAATTTCCAATGTTTGTACAAAATACTAGTAAATGAGTTCAATAAAGTTAGCATAATATCAGTTCTGCAGCGCATAGATGCAATGATTGGAACCTGACCAAAACTTTTGTAAAAATGACTCAAAAGTTGCCCAAAATGTCACTAGGGTCACTTTTACATGATTTATTATATTAACTTCTTAAGGCCCAAGCTGTTTGTTTACATGCTTTTTTTATTTCTCTTTGCTATTTGGGCTTATTGGACCTTAATTAGAATAAAAACTAAGAATCATCTTTTGATATGATGTACTTAGTCCATAAGTACACAAATGTGTACTTCATGTTTAGTGACATGCTAATTCTTATTTTTACACTTTTTTTTTCCAAATTCCATTGTATGTTATACTCTTCTAAAAAAGTACAAGTACAACCCATTTCTAACGCAACCAGATGGCAGTATAAGTGTCCACATAAGTGGCCATAAGACCCCAATTCTGTAGTGTACACAATTTTGGAAATAAGAGCTAAAAGATGCTGTCCACGCATGTGGCCACTAAGCCTTGATAAAAACACTTACCGTATTTTCCGCACTATTAGCCGCACCTAAAAACCACAAATTTACTCAAAAGCTGACAGTGCGGCTTATAACCCGGTGCGCTTTATATATGGATTAATATTAAGATTCATTTTCATAAAGTTTCGGTCTCGCAACTATGGTAAACAGCCACCATCTTTTTTCCCCGTAGAAGAGGAAGTGCTTCTTCTTCTACGCAAGCAACCGCCAAGGTAAGCACCCGCCCCCATAGAAGAGGAAGCGCTTCTTCTTCTACTGTAAGCAACCACCCGCCCCCGTAGAAGAAGAAGAAGCGCGCGGATATTACGTTTCATTTCCTTTGTGTGTTTACATCTGTAAAGACCACAAAATGGCTCCTACTAAGCGACAGGTTTCCGGTTCATGAAAAGACGCAATCTCTCCATCCGCACACGGACTACTATTTCACAGCAACTGCCTAAAGACTTTCAAGAAAAGCTGGCTACTTTCCGTGCATATTGTAAAAACAAGATAGCTGAAAAAAAGATCCGGCCAGAGAACATTATCAACATGGACGAGGTTCCACTGACTTTTGATATTCCTGTGAACCGCACTGTGGATACAACGGGAGCACGTACGGTGAATATTCGCACCACAGGGAATGAGAAGTCATCCTTCACTGTGGTTCTAGCTTGCCATGCTAATGGCCAGAAACTTCCACCCATGGTGATATTCAAAAGGAAGACCTTGCCAAAAGAGACCTTTCCAGCCGGCGTTATCATAAAAGCTAACTCGAAGGGATGGATGGATGAAGAAAAGATGAGCGAGTGGTTAAGGTAGGTTTACGTGAAGAGGCCGGGTGGCTTTTTTCACGCAGCTCCGTCCATGTTGATATACGACTCCATGCGCGCCCACATCACGCTGGTTTTTAATATATTATTAAAGTTTGACTGACCTATCTGACTGTTTTTTTGACATTCCTTTAGCGCAGTTAGATGCGGCTTATAACACGGGGCGGCTTATAGGTGGACAAAGTTTTGAAATATGCCGTTCATTGAAGGCGCGGCTTATAACCCAGGGCGGCTTATGGTGCGGAAAATACGGTAACTTCTTTTTATACTTGAATGACAGTTACAAACGTTGCTAAGAACAGTTAGCAGTAGGGGTGCGATACTAATTCACCCCGATTCTAAATGGATTCATGATATTTAAAAATATGGTTCTAGGCCATCTAATGCAACTAGAAATAGCTTTTCTAACCGGTTTTGAAAATTTTTAGAATAATCATGTTACCAAATAAGACATTGCGAGAATCGGTTTGACTGGGTTCTGAAACAAATAGTCAACCCAGGAATCAGAATCGTTAGGTACCCAAAGATTCATACCGCTAGTTTGTAAAGAATCTATGATGACGAAATGTTGACCTTGGATCTTATTATTTCTATTAACAAATTGGATTATGCTTCACCTGAGAAATTGCAGGTTTTGTGTTTGTTTTGATGAAATCCTGCTAAAGAATGAAAAAGATGAATACCGTTGCGTGTGTCTCCTTCAGTTCCAGCCTCTCGGTGTCTAAAGCCACGTTGGCCACATCCAGTCGGGCTATCTTGACCTCTTTGGTCTTCTGGACGGCAGTGCTTGCTACCGGGCCCTTGGATGGAACGTCCGCCGTAGCGGGAGCAGTGCTGGTGGTTGTGGCGTCCGAGAGGGATGACAAGACCTCAGCTGTGTCCTGGTCAGTAGAGGTCACTGTGGTCTGCTGGTCCGACAATTCTTCTTGGACTGGTTCTTTCTGTGGCTCTGTGACATTTGGTTCTGGTGTGTCACCTGGTGCAGCCTCTACACTCTGACCTTCTTCATTGGTTTCCTGGACTATAATCTTTTGCTTTTCTTTGTCTTCTTCCTTCACATCCTGTCCGTCATTTCCTCCTTTTCCCTCTTCCTCCTTTACCGTCGCCGCCACTTGGTCTTCGGGCGCAGCCGAGGTATACGAGTACTCCTCTTGGCTGTCGCTAACAGAGGACACATCAACCAAATCCTCGTTGAAGACCGAGGCACCACCCACTGCGCTGTTGTCCAGAGAGGTGTCGGGCTCCGGGGACGTTTGGTCGTTGTTGCCAACTTCTTCCGACAACACCGGAGTCGCTGAGTCTACTTCATCTGAAGGGTCTTTGGACACAGACGTTTGTTTGTTGTCCACATCTTTCTCCAGCTCGTCGTCACCTGTTCCAAGTTGTTGTGTGCCGTTATCATCAGTCTGCGGAACCACTTGTTGGTTTGCACTTTCATTCTGTTCATCGACCACAACCTGAACCTCAACTTGTTCATCAGAAGCCTCCAGAGCCAGTTTTTGCTCGTCCTCCACCACTTTGGACACAGTGATGGACGCCTCTCCAGGAGACGGGTCAGCGGAAGGCTCTGTGTCCACAGTGAGCTCGATGACGGTGGACGGGGGCGTGCCCTCTGGTGGTTGTCCGTTCACACAAACCGTGGTCTCTGAGCTCTGGCTGACTCCAGACACGGTTCGGATGGTTCCCAGAGACCCCGCAGACTGGTACTGGCGGAACATGCGGGACAGGCTGTCTTTGTGCTGCTCAAAGGTGACCTAAAAATATACAAGGTAAAAAACAAATGTGGTTACTGGGTACGGGAGAGCGAGAATCCTGTTTCTACCAGGTTCGGTTCAGTTAGGGAAACATTTCCTTGCCAAGTAAAGCAATAGTGTACGGGAGAGCTCAAGCCTCATTTGTGAATTTTTCTTTCACGATTAATAAAATATCTATTTCTTGATCCATCTATTTAATTTCCACCAAGTTTGCCGGTTTGGTTAACATTTACTTTTGTTTCCAATGTAAAGACACCGAACTAGGGATGTCCCGATCCGATATTTGGATTGGATCGGCCGCCGATATTTGCCAAAAAATGCGTATCGGCAAGGCATGGGAAAATGCCGATCCAGATCCAGTTGAAAAAAAAAAACTCCGGTCCGTGTTTTCCAACGCACCGATTTAAATAATACATTCCACTTTTCTGCTGCTCCCTAATTTCCGTTCCGCATTTTCCAGCACACCTTCAACACATCCAGAGGTCTGTGGATTCTCACGCAGTTGCTTTTAGCTGCTGGCATTACACGACAGGCTCTTCTCACTCTTTCCTGTGTCTCCCTCTTACAGACAGCGAGCGCACCTTCTTACACACGTCACATACTGTCACGTCATACGTCACATACTGTCACGTCATACGTCACATACGTATACGCCCTCTCCCAGCAGAGAGCGAAGTAGCAGCATGGCTAACGTTAGCTGTGATGCTAGCGCAGCCGCTAAGGTGCGCGCCTGCTCAAGCGTCCTCTGCGCACGGCAAATCTATGCCACGCACAAAATCAAATAAAAAAATAAGGGCTTAACAATTTTCGACACACGGACACGACAGAGAAAACAGTTTTTGTCATCATTGTTCAAATACTGTAAGGTCTGTCGAGACGCTTATCTCCATTCGGTGCCACACGTCCACACCATCGCCGAGGCAAACATTTCCACATCAACACCGTATGAAAAAAAATAGTGATTTTTTTTAGTTGTGATTTCCTTCTCTGCATGAAAGTTTAAAAGTAGCATATATTAATGCAGTATGAAGAAGAATGTTTTAATGTAGACATGCAAGTATTGAAAGAACATTTTGAAAATCAAGACTACATTTCCTGCAAATGGGTGCATTTCTACCCTATATTTTAACTTTAGATTTATTCTCATATCAAACTCTTTTAGTTGTCTTTTTGACACTTACATCCGGCGCCCCCCTCCACACCCTGGATTATAAATAATGTAAATAATTCAATGTGATTATCTTGTGTGATGACTGTATTATGATGATAGTATATATCTGATAGTATATATCTGTATCATGAATCAATTTAAGTGGACCCCGACTTAAACAAGTGTAAAAACGTATTGGGGTGTTACCATTTAGTGGTCAATTGTACGGAATATGTACTTCACTGTGCAACCTACTAATAAAAGTCTCAATCAATCAATCCAAACACATAGAATCATCATACTGCTGTGATTATATGCATCAAGTGTTCATTCAAGGCTAAGGCAAAATATCGAGATATATATCGTGTATCGCAATATGGCCTTAAAATATCGCAATATTAAAAAAAGGCCCTAGTTCAATGATGCCATTTCTGTTTGTCATGTATAATTTTGTCTATTTTGTGTTTATCCTTGAATAAACAGGTCAGTTTCTTGTTACCAACCATTGTGTATTATTCAAACTCCCCTAATTCAACACGTCACTCAGGTCCGCATGGAGCTGGAGGGGGCGTGGCCTCCAGCTCCGCCTGAATTTCGGGAGATTTTCGGGAGAAAATTTGTCCCGGGAGGTTTTCGGGAGAGGCGCTGAATTTCGGGAGTCTCCCGGAAAATCCGGGAGGGTTGGCAAGTATGTATATATGAATGAGGTAGGTCCCCTCCACTTGGTACATTGAAAAGTAGCTCGCCTGCAGAAAAAGTATGGTTAAAAAAAACTCCCTTCATCTTGTATGTGCAGCAACTTGCAACCGATTAACCTCAATCGGCGTCTCCGGCGCCTGACTGCTCGTCTATAAGCGACAATGGTCGGCGGTGGCGTTTGAGGAAGAGCCCATCCTTGTAAGCGGCCGTAGATCAGCTGGCAGATACGATCAGCCGGCGTGACGGCGAGCTGTGGCGAGTGCGTGTTCGGCATCGACAAGGATCCTCCCACGCCTAATTCAAGAGCTCGCATTAATCACTGGGGCCGGAGGACAGAAAGTCAAAGTGAAACTAGACCCCCTGAACCTGAGGCTATTTGGACAGCAGGAAGGAAAAAAAACAAAAAGAATACAAATTGAAGCAGCGGAGTAGCAAGAAATGGACTAATTGGAATAAGAAGAAAGTAACAGGGAAGAAAAAGGCTGATTGTTTGTAATTAATTAGGCGTTATTGTTCTAAATTAGCCTGCTACACGGCTGCTCGTTAATCTTCCGTAGTGGGAGGCACTGACTGCTAATCCATAGCTGCCTTCTGAGTGCACCGCTCTTTCTCCTCCCCTCATGGTCGTCACAACCTGCACGCCATTCATTTGGCCTTAATTGGACGTTTAACGGTGCGTGCAATTTAAAAAGAAAAGGCTGCAGTCGGAGTCATCTTTACGTTTCCCCCCCTGCGGGTTGTGTTCAAAATGCTTTGGGAGGCACACTAGCATACATGGAAAGCATGTAACTGCAAAAAATGTAATACTCGGACAAAAAGTCAATTAGTTGTTAAGTTTCACCCCATGTTTTTCAACCAATCTTGCTTAAATTGATGGGTAAGCGAGTGTGTGGCACACTCATTGGCTGTATTGACACTGCGTTGCCATTTCATAAAGGCTCCATCTACCGTATTAAAAAAGTCACTACATTTGACCTGATAATAAATTAATAGCTAGCAAACAATAGTTTTTTTGATTAAGTATTGAAGGAACTTTATTGTCATACCAGCACACATGAGAAACCCAAAAGTTGTTACCTGAGGTGCCAAATTTAGCCCAATGACCAGAGGTGGGTAGTAACGCGCTACATTTACTCCGTTACATCTACTTGAGTAACTTTTGGGATAAATCGTACTTCTAAGAGTAGTTTTAATGCAACATACTTTTACTTGAGTATATTTATAGAGAAGAAACGCTACTTTCACTCCGCTCCATTTATCTACATTTAGTTCAATACTGATTTTTATCGATCTGCTAATGCACACTTTGTTTGTTTTGGTTTGTCAGACAGACCTTCAAAGTAGGATCTATCACATGCCTGCGTTTCACCAATCAAGTGCAGTCACTGGTGACGTTTGACTCTGTTTCACCAATCAAATGCAGTCACTGGTGACGTTTGACTCCGTTTCACCAATCAAATACAGTCACTGGTGACGTTTGACTCCGTTTCACCAATCAAATGCAGTCACTGGTGACGTTTGACTCCGTTTCTCCAATCAAATACAGTCACTGGTGACGTATGACTCCATTTCACCGATCAAATGCAGTCACTGGTGACGTTTGACTCTGTTTCACCAATCAAATACAGTCACTGGTGACGTTTGACTCTGTTTCACCAATCAAATGCAGTCACTGGTGACGTTTGACTCCGTTTCACCAATCAAATGCAGTCACTGGTGACATTTGACTTCGTTTCACCAATCAAATGCAGTCACTGGTGACGTTTGACTCCGTTTCACCAATCAAATGCAGTCACTGGTGACGTTTGACTCCGTTTCACCGATCAAATGCAGTCACTGGTGACGTTTGACTCTGTTTCACCAATCAAATACAGTCACTGGTGACGTTTGACTCTGTTTCACCAATCAAATGCAGTCACTGGTGACGTTTGACTCCGTTTCACCAATCAAATGCAGTCACTGGTGACATTTGACTTCGTTTCACCAATCAAATGCAGTCACTGGTGACGTTTGACTCCGTTTCACCAATCAAATGCAGTCACTGGTGACGTTTGACTCCGTTTCACCGATCAAATGCAGTCACTGGTGACGTTTGACTCCGTTTCACCAATCAAATACAGTCACTGGTGACGTTTGACTCCGTTTCACCAATCAAATGCAGTCACTGGTGATGTTTGACTCCGTTTCACCAATCAAATGCAGTCACTGGTGATGTTTGACTCCGTTTCACCAATCAAATACAGTCACTAGTGACGTTTGACTTCGTTTCACCAATCAAATGCAGTCACTGGTGACGTTTGACTCTGTTTCACCAATCAAATACAGTCACTGGTGACGTTTGACTCCGTTTCACCGATCAAATGCAGTCACTGGTGACGTTTGACTCCGTTTCACCAATCAAATGCAGTCACTGGTGACATTTGACTCCGTTTCACCAATCAAACAGAGCCAGGCGGTCACATGATTAACTACACAAAGTTTCAGCGGCAAACAACAACAAGCTTAAGCTTACATGAACTCAACATCAAATTTGAGGAAGCACATGGCGGTAAGTAACATTAGTAGATATTTTGGCTGTCACCATAGGCTGATGCACTGCAGCCTCATAGAGAGACAGACAAAGACACACACACACACTTGCGCATGCATAGAAACACCAATCAGAAGTGCACAGTGTGTTCCCAGATGCAGCCCACACCTATCAGTTTATGGTTTGCGTAAAGGCTAACTTGTTATTTTCCTTTGTAATCTCTGCCTACTGAGCCTATGGTACTGTTACGTTATTGTGGCTCAATTTGCCTTAATTTTTGTTATGTTAATGTATTATTATTATTTAATATATATTATTGTTTTAGTCGCTTAAGAGATATTCCTGGCTCTGAATTTGCTCATTGCTATTTTTATGTTTTTGTGCATTATTTGTTGCCGTCGTCATTAAACGAACAGGTCACTCATCAGTTACTCAGTACTTGAGTAGTTTTTTCACAACATACTTTTACTCAAGTAAATATTTGGGTGACTACTCCTTACTTTTACTTGAGTAATAAATCTCTAAAGTAACAGTACTCTTACTTGAGTACAATTTCTGGCTACTCTACCCGTCACTACTGCACACATCAAATGTCATCGTGATCCAGCGAACACTCTTAAGTTACAGTGGGCTGTTTTGTAGACGGCGTCGAGCAGTGTGAGAAATTTCAAGTCAATCCGACCAATGGGGTTTAATAACACTACATACCTGCCAACTTTTGAAATCAGAAAAACCTAGTAGCCAGGGTCCAAGGGCCACAGGCCCCGGTAGGTCCAGGACAAAGTCCTGGTGGGGGGTTCAGCCTTCGCCCCCCGACGCAAAATGATTATTAGCATTCAGACAGGTTAAAATGTTGCTAAAACCATCACTTTTCTATCAGTCACAGTGACTTTTCAAAACAAAAATATTACAGCAAAAATCATATGGGTTGATTGACATGTTTATTCTGTAAGCTAACTTCAATTGTTTGAAATTATTTTGACAGTTAATGCCAGTTATCCTGTCAACCTTTCACAAGACTTCAATTTGTTAATTGAAAGTATAAACAGTATAAACACTTTTTACAGTAAACAAATGGTAAAACAGTACTAAACAATTCCATTAAAAAAAAAATTGGTGTCATTATTAACTTTCTGTCCAAGCTTGTATAATCTACTGCCTTGTTCAATTGTAAAAAATATTCTGTGCCTAAAATTCACATTTCTATCACAATTATCATACTGTAAACATGGTAAGCTAACTTCATTAAAATTAATAGTCCTGTCAATAGCATGGAATTACAATTCAAATGTAGTTTTTTTGTAAGCCTTTCAAAAGAATTCAAAATATGAAAAATTAATGAAAATGAATTTAAGCCATCAGACACTTGAAAAGTGGCACATCACATCTCTAATGTAATCATTTGAACTTTTCAACAGAAATAGCACTGCAAAAATATTAAGGACATACTTCTGTATTTTGGTAGTTATGCTGTCAACATTTAACAAGATTTCTTCAACTTGGACTTGAAAGCATAAATAGTATAAACACTTTTAACAGTATGTCGTGCTGTGAAATACAGCTGACAGGATTGCGCACCAAACACGAAGCAAGGCCAAAGCGCATGCATGGTGCAGGAGAACAAAGGACTTCTTTCATTTAAGGTTTGTGATAAACCATCAAACTCATTCGTTAAAAGGACTCTATAGTAATATAAAGCGAATTTTTCTGGACATTATCATGCAAGAAAAGTTTATTTTTGGGACCGCGATCACCGCGTAATGATTTTTAAAGGTTGCATTACAAACATTTAACTGTCCCATGTGATCAGCCAGTGCGATTGGAAGTCCATGCTCAATTATTGCCTCCGTAAATAAAACTTCGGCATTTATCACATCCAAAGAATCTGTTTGGGCGACGAAAAACGTTGAAAGTTTTCCACTTGTATCGCTAGCAACGGCATTAGACTTGTGTTTTTTTGTCCCAACGTGGTCTTTTACATCGCTAATTCCTCCGTATCCGATCGAAAAATCTTGTCTGCACAAGGTGCAATTCGCGTAGTTTTCACCCTTTTTTTTTTTTTTTTATTAATGAAAAACCGTATTTTTTATCACTGCAACCGTAACCCGGAATAGGTTGATGAAAACCGTACGAATTACGGGAAAACCGGAGTAGTTGGCAGGTATGACACTATGTTGTCAAAAAAAAAAAAATAGCACAGCATGTTTTGGCACATTTTCAACCAGGAGTAAAAGAGTTTGCTTCCACAAACTCATGAGTGCAATTTCATCGATGAAAGTGTGAAGGACGCGGGCAGATTATCGGCATGATTGGTGTGCCGAAACGGACGAGGGGGCACCTTGGGTGGGAGCGTGGGCAGCAGCTGGGAGGGATGTCGTGTCAGCGTGCACACCTGCACCCACATCTGTCTTGCAGATGCAGCACACCCGCAGTGGCAGCTTGCCATGCATTAAACAGACACACAGCTAACGCACTGGGGCGGTATAGCTCGGTTGGTTGAGTGGCCGTGCCAGCATCTTGAGGGGTTCCAGGTTCGATCCCCGCTTCCGGCATCCTCGTCACTGCCGTTGTGTCCTTGGGCAAGACACTTTACCCACCTGCTCCCAGTGCCACCCACACTGCTTTAAATGTAACTTAGATATTGGCTTTCACTATGTAAAGCGCTTTGAGTCACTAGAGAAAATGCGCTATATAAATATAATTCACTTCACTGTGCTAGAGTTGTACGGGGGTCGTACAATTCAGAATTTGACCAAAATCTGTGTCCTGGCAACCGACAAAAGTAAAACATCTGTTCTGTCATGTAGTAACATTCATAATAACATGTAATATATACATGATGTTAGTATATATGTCATGTAGTAACATTCATAACAACATGTAATATATACATGATGCAAGTATATATGTCATGTAGTAACATTCATAATAACATGTAATATATACATGATGTAAGTATGTAGTAACATTCATAATAACATGTAATATATACATGATGTAAGTATATATGTCATGTAGTAACATTCATAATAACATGTAATATATACATGATGTAAGTATATATGTCATGTAGTAACATTCATAATAACATGTAATATATACATGATGTAAGTATGTAGTAACATTCATAATAACATGTAATATATACATGATGTAAGTATATATGTCATGTAGTAACATTCATAATAACATGTAATATATACATGATGTAAGTATATATGTCATGTAGTAACATTCATAATAACATGTTATATATACATGATGTAAGTATATATGTCATGTAGTAACATTCATAATAACATGTAATATATACATGATGTAAGTATATGTCATGTAGTAACATTCATAATAACATGTAATATATACATGATGTAAGTATATATGTCATGTAGTAACATTCATAATAACATGTAATATATACATGATGTAAGTATATATGTCATGTAGTAACATTCATAATAACATGTAAGTATATATGTCATGTAGTAACATTCATAATAACATGTAATATATACATGATGTTAGTATATATGTCATGTAGTAACATTCATAACATGTAATATATACATGATGCAAGTATATATGTCATGTAGTAACATTCATAATAACATGTAATATATACATGATGTAAGTATGTAGTAACATTCATAATAACATGTAATATATACATGATGTAAGTATATGTCATGTAGTAACATTCATAATAACATGCAATATATACATGATGTAAGTATATATGTCATGTAGTAACATTCATAATAACATGTAATATATACATGATGTAAGTATATATGTCATGTAGTAACATTCATAATAACATGTAATATATACATGATGTAAGTATGTAGTAACATTCATAATAACATGTTATATATACATGATGTAAGTATATATGTCATGTAGTAACATTCATAATAACATGCAATATATACATGATGTAAGTATATATGTCATGTAGTAACATTCATAATAACATGTAATATATACATGATGTAAGTATATATGTCATGTAGTAACATTCATGATAACATGTAATATATACATGATGTAAGTATATATGTCATGTAGTAACATTCATAATAACATGCAATATATACATGATGTAAGTATATATGTCATGTAGTAACATTCATAATAACATGTAATATATACATGATGTAAGTATATATGTCATGTAGTAACATTCATAATAACATGTAATATATACATGATGTAAGTATATATGTCATGTAGTAACATTCATAATAACATGTTATATATACATGATGTAAGTATATATGTCATGTAGTAACATTCATAATAACATGTAATATATACATGATGTAAGTATATATGTCATGTAGTAACATTCATAATAACATGTAATATATACATGATGTAAGTATATATGTCATGTAGTAACATTCATAATAACATGTAATATATACATGATGTAAGTATATATGTCATGTAGTAACATTCATAATAACATGTAATATATACATGATGTAAGTATATATGTCATGTAGTAACATTCATAATAACATGTAATGTATACATGATGTAAGTATATATGTCATGTAGTAACATTCATAATAACATGTAATATATACATGATGTAAGTATGTAGTAATATTCATAATAACATGTAATATATACATGATGTAAGTATATGTCATGTAGTAACATTCATAATAACATGTAATATATACATGATGTAAGTATATATGTCATGTAGTAACATTCATAATAACATGCAATATATACATGATGTAAGTATATATGTCATGTAGTAACATTCATAATAACATGTAATATATACATGATGTAAGTATATATGTCATGTAGTAACATTCATAATAACATGCAATATATACATGATGTAAGTATATATGTCATGTAGTAACATTCATAATAACATGTAATATATACATGATGTAAGTATATATGTCATGTAGTAACATTCATAATAACATGTAATATATACATGATGTAAGTATATATGTCATGTAGTAACATTCATAATAACATGTAAGTATATATGTCATGTAGTAACATTCATAATAACATGCAATATATACATGATGTAAGTATGTAGTAACATTCATAATAACATGTAATATATACATGATGTAAGTATATATGTCATGTAGTAACATTCATAATAACATGTAATATATACATGATGTAAGTATATATGTCATGTAGTAACATTCATAATAACATGCAATATATACATGATGTAAGTATATATGTCATGTAGTAACATTCATAATAACATGTAATATATACATGATGTAAGTATATATGTCATGTAGTAACATTCATAATAACATGTCATATATACATGATGTAAGTATGTAGTAACATTCATAATAACATGTAATATATACATGATGTAAGTATATATGTCATGTAGTAACATTCATAATAACATGTAATATATACATGATGTAAGTATATATGTCATGTAGTAACATTCATAATAACATGTAATATATACATGATGTAAGTATATATGTCATGTAGTAACATTCATAATAACATGTAATATATACATGATGTAAGTATATAAATCATGTAGTAACATTCATAATACATGTAATATATACATGATGTAAGTATATATGTCATGTAGTAACATTCATAATAACATGTAATATATACATGATGTAAGTATATAAATCATGTAGTAACATTCATAATACATGTAATATATACATGATGTAAGTATATATGTCATGTAGTAACATTCATAATAACATGTAATATATACATGATGTAAGTATGTAGTAACATTCATAATAACATGTAATATATACATGATGTAAGTATATATGTCATGTAGTAACATTCATAATAACATGCAATATTTACATGATGTAAGTATGTAGTAACATTCATAATAACATGTAATATATACATGATGTAAGTATATATGTCATGTAGTAACATTCATAACAACATGTAATATATACATGATGTAAGTATATATGTCATGTAGTAACATTCATAATAACATGTAATATATACATGATGTAAGTATATATGTCATGTAGTAACATTCATAATAACATGCAATATATACATGATGTAAGTATATATGTCATGTAGTAACATTCATAATAACATGTAATATTTACATGATGTAAGTATATATGTCATGTAGTAACATTCATAATAACATGTAATATATACATGATGTAAGTATATATGTCATGTAGTAACATTCATAATAACATGTAATATTTACATGATGTAAGTATGTAGTAACATTCATAATAACATGTAATATATACATGATGTAAGTATATATGTCATGTAGTAACATTCATAATAACATGTAATATATACATGATGTAAGTATGTAGTAACATTCATAATAACATGTAATATATACATGATGTAAGTATATATGTCATGTAGTAACATTCATAATAACATGCAATATTTACATGATGTAAGTATGTAGTAACATTCATAATAACATGTAATATATACATGATGTAAGTATATATGTCATGTAGTAACATTCATAACAACATGTAATATATACATGATGTAAGTATATATGTCATGTAGTAACATTCATAATAACATGTAATATATACATGATGTAAGTATATATGTCATGTAGTAACATTCATAATAACATGCAATATATACATGATGTAAGTATATATGTCATGTAGTAACATTCATAATAACATGTAATATTTACATGATGTAAGTATATATGTCATGTAGTAACATTCATAATAACATGTAATATATACATGATGTAAGTATATATGTCATGTAGTAACATTCATAATAACATGTAATATTTACATGATGTAAGTATGTAGTAACATTCATAATAACATGTAATATATACATGATGTAAGTATATATGTCATGTAGTAACATTCATAATAACATGTAATGTATACATGATGTAAGTATATATGTTATGTAGTAACATTCATAATAACATGTAATATATACATGATGTAAGTATATATGTCATGTAGTAACATTCATGATAACATGTCATATATACATGATGTAAGTATTTATGTAAAGTAGTAACATTCATGATAACGCATTTTGGTTAATTGGACGACGTACTCGTTTCAGAGACGCAACACAACATTCACTTTTCCAACAACAACACTACTACTCATCATGGCAGACTTCATTGGAGACAACACAAACTGCTTTGGGACAAATGATAACTTCTACTTTTGAGCCTGAATATAATGAGGATGAGCTACAAGTTTTAAACTGATCCAGCTAAGCATCATGTATTGCCAAGTGCTAAACAAGATGTATGCATTATGAACAATAAAACAATCACTGACTGTACAATGTCTGCTCTCACTGGGATGTTCATAACTTCCCGTTCAAATGAAGAATTATTCATAAGCCTCACGCAGGTAGAAATTAAATAAAAGCGGGCGAAAATGAGGGTCTTTTTGTGTCTTTCTCACCATCTCAGGTCTAAGTTGAATGACAAAATTTAGCTCGGTTTATGTCCACAACCTTCTACTATCCAGGTGAGAGGCTTGATTTATAATCTAGAATTAACTCTCACCAACTCAAAGGCGTTAGCACTTATAATAATTATATCACTAATACTTGGTAAATATTCAGGTTATGACATATAAATAAAGTATTGTTAGGGTTTTTTTGTATGTTTTTTTAAGGTGCATTGTTAGCCGTATATTAGTGTCCATGCTGTGTAGAACTCTGCTGTAGAACTGTGATCCAATAAGCAGACCACAGCGTGCAGGTAAAAAGGTATGGAACGCTTAAGCCAAAAATGAACAAAAGGGAAAGGAAAAGGCATAGGGATGGCTATGTAAAACGACAGTAAAACTGAACTGAATGCTGGACGACAGCAAAAACTTGCAGCGTGTGGAGCAGAGATGGCGTCCACAAAGTACATCCGTACACATACCTGCCAACTTTTGAAATCAGAAAAACCTAGTAGCCAGGGTCCAGGGGCCGCAGGCCCCGGTAGGTCCAGGACAAAGTCCTGGTGGGGGGTTCAGCTGACGCAAAATGATTGATTGCATTCAGACAGGTTAAAATGTTGCTAAAACCATCACTTTTCTATCAGTCACAGAGACTTTTCAAAACAAAAATATTACAGCAAAAATCATATGGGTTGATTGACATGTTTATTCTGTAAGCTAACTTCAATAGTTTGAAATTATTTTGACAGTTAATGCCAGTTATCCTGTCAACCTTTCACAAGACTTCAATTTGTTAATTGAAAGTATAAACAGTATAAACACTTTTTACAGTAAACAAATGGTAAAACAGTACTAAACAATTCCATAAAAAAAAAAAATTGGTGTCATTATTAACTTTCTGTCCAAGCTTGTATAATCTACTGCCTTGTTCAATTGTAAAAAATATTCTGTGCCTAAAATTCACATTTCTATCACAGTTATCATACTGTAAACATGGTAAGCTAACTTCATTAAAATTAATAGTCCTGTCAATAGCATGGAATTACAATTCAAATGTAGTTTTTTTGTAAGCCTTTCAAAAGAATTCAAAATATGAAAAATGAATGAAAATGAATTGAAGCCATCAGACACTTGAAAAGTGGCACATCACATCTCTAATGTAATCATTTGAACTTTTCAACAGAAATAGCACTGCAAAAATATTAAGGACATACTTCTGTATTTTGGTAGTTATGCTGTCAACATTTAACAAGATTTCTTCAACTTGGACTTGAAAGCATAAATAGTATAAACACTTTTAACAGTATAACAGTACTAAACAATTCCAATAGATAACATTGGTGTCATTACCTTTTTGTTTGCTCAATTATTGCCTCCGTAAATAAAACTTCGGCATTTATCACATCCAAAGAATCTGTTTGGGCGACGAAAAACGTTGAAAGTTTTCCACTTGTATCGCTAGCAACGGCATTAGACTTGTGTTTTTTTGTCCCGACGTGGTCTTTTACATCGCTAATTCCTCCGTGTCCGATCGAAAAATCTTGTCTGCACAAGGTGCAATTCGCGTAGTTTTCACCCTTTTTGGAACGGATAATTATTCCCGGATAGGCTTTTGAATATTCTTCACGGAATGACTGCAGTTTTCTTTTCGGTTTAAGACTCGTTTGCGATTTTTCTCCGGCTGATTCCATGATCGTTCGCTCGTTTGGAAACAATGGCAACTGGTGCCTCGTGCTTGGCAGCGGTGCTATAAATAGCCTCGCGCATGGCATTCGGAATGGCTCGATAGGAAGTTACGGGAAGCAGTGTCGATTGTCATTGTTGTTACGCGATTTCGTGAATAAAACTTTAAAAAAAATATATTTTTTTAATTAAATGAAAAACCGTAGGTTGATGAAAACCGTACTAATTACGGGAAAACCGGAGTAGTTGGCAGGTATGTGTAACGCTTAAGCCAAAAATGAACAAAAGGGAAAGGAAAAGGCAATGAAGCACAGGGATGGCTATGTAAAACGACAGTAAAACCGAACTGAATGCTGGACGACAGCAAAAACTTGCAGCGTGGGGAGCAGAGACGGCGTCCACAAAGTACATCCGTACATGAAATGGCAATCAACAATGTCCACACAAAGAAGAATAGCAACAACTTAAATAGCCTTGCTTGCTAACACAAAGCAGGTGCGGGGGAATAGCGCCCAAAGGAAGACATGAAAACACCAAAATAACAGCACAAGACAAGAACTAAAGCACTACACACGGGGAAAACACCAACAAACTCAAAATAAGGCACGAGGAGGCCCTGGTGGAGTTTCATTTTTTAACGTCTTTAAATGAAAAAAAAAAGTGCCTTGTCTCAAAAAAGGTTGAAAAACACTGGTACACACCATGACAAACACACCTTGGGACACAGTTCAACTCTCTGAAGTGAGAATGTGTACTGCTTTTGAAACAGACTATGTAAAAGGGGATGATATTAGTGAATGCATGTTTGTGTGTGTTAGAGATGCGCGGTTTGCGGATTATCCGCGGATCGGGCGGATGAAATAAAAAAAAATTAGATTTTATCCGCGGGTCGGGTCGGGCCGGGTCGGGCCGGGTCGGGTCGGGTCGGGCCGGGTCGGGCAGTTGAAATAAAAAAAATTAGATTTTAAATAGATTCAGGCGGGTGGCAGTTAAACCAATTGGTAAATATATATACATAGTTAAATGTTGTTACCCACATACGAAAAACGAGCAGGCACCTGCAGCATATGCCACAACAGAAGAAAAAAAAAAAAGAGATGGACACTTTTACGGAGCGGAGAAGGGACGCCTCGCCGGGGTCCGGGACCGAGGCCCCTTCCCCCGAGAGGGCCCCACCGGGAGCCGTAGCTGAGGAGATCCGCGAGAAGGGCCCGACGCACATCCAGGGTCACCACCGCGCCCACCGCACCGACACCCCGCCTCGTCTGCCTTCGCCGCGGCCGGCGTCACGCGCAGCAGGTAAGCAGCTTACCTGCCCGCCACCCGCGTGGCCGGGGGCTCGTAACAGGGGTCACTCCGCGCGCTCCGCCCGCGCAGCTTACCTGCCCGCCACCCCTGTTGCCGGGGGCGCGTAACAGGGGTCACTCCGCGCGCAGTGCGCTCACGAAAGGGGTGGGGCTCACCCTGGTTGATATAGACAGCAGGACGGTGGCCATGGAAGTTGGAACCCGCTAAGGAGTGTGTAACAACCCACCTGCTGAATCAACTAGCCCTGGATGGCGCTGGAGCGTCGGGCCCATACCCGGCTGTCGCCGGCAGCGAGACGCGCTTGGAGGTGCGCTCAGCGCGGCTCCCATATGATTGCGCACTGGTGTGCGTCTGGGTCGTGACAGCGTGGCACGCGAATGTCTGCGCTGCATTGGATCAGTCTCCTTTCTTTAACAGGCAAAAGCTTTATAACCTCACTAATGCCTTGCATCGTCTATATTAGATATATAACAACGGGCGGGTGCGGGCGGGTGCGGTTCTGATCAAATGTTAGTTCGGGTGGATGGCGGATGGTTGACGACTTTCTGATGCGGTTGCGGATGAAATAATTGCCTATCCGCGCATCTCTAGTGTGCGTGTATTTATGAGGCCTCGTTTCTCCAATTGGACTATTCACATGAATATTCAATGCGACTCGGAGCGAGAAGGGATTCCTCGAGGAACACGCGCCTGGCGACTCGTATTCAAAGACACACACACACACACACACACACACGCACACAGAGAGAGAGAGAGAGCCCTGCAGCAGTGGGAGGAGAGAGCAACAGTGACAAACAGCTCGAGCGCTACAAAGGTGGCAGGAAATCTATCAAACGGGACAATAAAATTGCAATTGAGTTTCTTTAGCTTTTTTATAGCACATGCATGTATCTTTTGTGGGGAGCACACCGCCCCCACCTGCAAGTGCAATACTCAAGAGGACAGGCACCGTGTGTGTGTGTGTGTGCGTGTGTGTGTGTGTGTGTGTGTGTGTAGAGCTCACATTTTACAAGGAACTCCATGCGTCAGTTACATGCACTATATAGGTTACATTTGAATCTTTTGCTAGTTAGCTGGTAAAAAAAAAAAAAATTGTAAAAGTGTACGGCAGGGGTCCTCAAGTACAAATCTTGAAGGTCCACAAATGGGTTTTTTTAAACAGGCTGGGTCCGTTTATTATCGGTCAAGCTTATATAGTAGCAGGAGGTAAGTAGTTTAACATTTTCTTAAAATTAACAAAAATAAAATAAATATCCAATAAAATACATGAAATATTTTCTTTGAAACAAAAATAAATAAGAACTTTGAAAAAATGTGTCCTCTGCATTTGACCCATCCCTTGATCACACCCTGGGAGGTGAGGGGAGCAGTGGGCAGCAGTGGCGCCGCGCCCGGGAATCATTTTTGGTGATTTAACCCCCAATTCCAAGCCTTGATGCTGAGTGCCAAGCAGGGAAGAATGCTGGTATGAGCTTTTAAACATAACCCGTTAACTGCTGCCAATCAAATGGTGAATAAGATACTCTTTAGGGTTCATATGTTTGTAAATCTGACTGTGATGAAGTCAGTGCCTCACCAGCCATCAACCTCACCGCACGTCACTGCTCTGTTGCTATTTGTTGTTGTGTCATAGATTTAACAAAAATCTTGCTTGATGTTTCATATGACTTTTTCAGCCTCGTGATTTCTTTTTTTCTTAGCTCTGAATCATGAGGAAATGTCTCTTCAAATTCGCGGTGCTCTTTCAGATAGTGACGTTTCAGATTTTCACTTTTCACCAGAGCAACAGTACTGTTGCATATTAGACACATTGGTCTGGTACTTGCAATAGGTAGGATGAAAACATATTGCTCTGTCCATTCTTCCTTGAAACGTCGGTTTTCCCTGTCCACCTTTCTTTTACCAGCCTGAGCCAACTTGGAGCATGCCATTGTGATTTGATTCACATTCAGTGACTGACGAGTGAACAGTTAGCGAAGTAGCGATACGAGACAACTGTGTGCCTGCAGCGAAAGGTTCCATGCACTGTGCACATGACCCAGGTGGTAACAGCCTATCAGCGCGTCGTTGTGATCGAGATGACAACCCATACCCCGGAATTAGCCAATCAGAGTGGCGTTCTCTCGCTCTCTCTCTCTCTCTCTCTCTCTGAGAGAGAGAGAGAGAGAGAGAGAGGGACGGAGTGAGTGAGACACGAGAAGTGTAAACGAAACGTGGAGATATTTGACTAAAAACAACGAAGAACGTTGACTTGCGCTAGCGATGACTCACAGATGAATACAATTATTATATTTTTTTATAATAATTATAATTATAATAATAAAAATAAAAATAATTTTTTTTTTTTTTTTTTTTTTTTTTACTATAATTCGTGCTGGGTCCGGACGGACACGTCGCTGGGTCCGGACATGGACCGCAGTCCGCCTGTTGAGGATCACTGGTGTACGGTATGAAGGGTGTATGCGCAGGCCTGGGCAATTATTTTGACTCGGGGGGCCAAATTTAGAGAAAAAAAAATTGTCTGGGGGCCGGTATATCTATTTTTAGCTAAAAATATATCTATTTTTAGCTAAACATTTTATGACAGACCACCTTAAAAATGGAATGGATTTTTTTTATTTTTTTTATTGACATCCAGCAGACTTTCCAATCCATTACATCATATTCACATAAATCATATATCTATTGTCTGTAATACATGTCAAAATATTTTTGTTTATATCCAGAGGTGGGTAGAGTAGCCAGAAATGGTACTCAAGTAAGAGTACTGTTACTTTAGAGATTTATTACTCAAGTAAAAGTAAGGAGTAGTCACCCAAATATTTACTGGAGTAAAAGTAAAAAGTATGTTGTGAAAAAACTACTCAAGTACTGAGTAACTGATGAGTAACATATACACACACACACATATATAAATATATATATATATACACACACACACATATATATATACATATGCACACATATATATACATACATATATATATATACAGTATATAATTTATATGTATTTATTTTGCCGTTTTTGTTTACATGTTAAAGGTGTTTTAATGAATATACATGCATGTTTAACACATATAGATTCCTTACTTTCATGAAGACAAGAATATAAGTTGGTGTATTACCTGATTCTGATGACTTGCATTGATTGTAATCAGACAGTGGTGATGATAACGTCCACGTTTTCAAATGGAGGAGAAAAAAAGTTCCTCCTTTCTGTCTAATACCACATGAAAGTGGTTGGTTTTTGGCTTCTTATTTGTCCAGCTTCCATATTCGTTTTTATACACTTTACAAGAATACATTGGCGGCAAACTCCGTAGCTTGCTAGCTTGTTTGCGCTGGCTTTCGGAGACTCTTATTTTGAAAGCGCAGGCGCGATGGAGCGGCACTTTTATTGTGAAGACAGGAACTGTGCAGTCAGTCTTTAGGCTTTTGACGGGATGTACAGTTGAAATAAAAAAAGGGTCTTTTTTCCTTCACACTTTTGATTGATTGATTGGAACTTTTATTAGTAGATTGCACAGTACAGTACATATTCCGTACAATTGACCACTAAATGGTAACACCCGAATACGTTTTTCAACTTGTTTAAGTCAGGTCATGTGACCCCTGGCTCTGTTTGATTGGTCCAACGTCACCAGTGACTGCATCTGATTGGTGGAACGGAGTGAACGTCACCAGTGACTGTATTTGTTGAAACGCAGGCACTATGAAGGTCTGTCTGACAGACCAAAACAAACAAAGCGTGCATTAACAGATGGATAAAAATTAGTAGCGAGTAGTGAGCTGAATGTAGATAAAAGTAGCGTTCCTTCTCTATAAATATACTTAAGTAAAAGTAAAAGTATGTTGCATTAAAACTACTCTTAGAAGTACAATTTATCCCAAAAGTTACTCAAGTAGATGTAACGGAGTAAATGTAGCGCGTTACTACCCACCTCTGCGTATTGATCTGATCACATATAACAACCCACACTGCCTTTCAGGTAACCATCCACAGTTAAGGTAAAATATAAAATACATAGCATGATTAATCTGTGTTTATACATGATTAATGTGATACCTTTTTTGCGAGAAATCGCATGAATTAATGCACTAAATCTGACAGCCCTAATTCTAGCTTACTTTTTTTACCTCAAGGTAGTTTTAATTGTTGTTGTTTGGCTCCGGTTTCTACAGTCCAGTGATATGTTCAGTTTCATTCTGATTATTTTTGATTGCAATACCGGAAACATATATACGCAAAAGAAAATATACACAAATATATATTATTATAAAATACAGACAAAATGCAATTAACTAAATGAAACATGTAGAATAATTCCGAAGACAAGAATTAAGTTAAAATTTAAAAGGTAATTTTGTGAGCAAACTCATGACAATACAATCATTAAAAACTAGAGATGTCCGATAATATCGGCCTGCCGATAACATCGGCCGATAAATGCGTTAAAATGTAATATCGGAAATTATCGGTATCGGTTTTTTTTATTATTGGTATCGGGTTTCTTTTTTTCTTTTCTTTTTTTATTAAATCAACATAAAAAACACAAGATACACTTACAATTAGTGCATCAACCCAAAAAACCTTCCTTCCCCATTCACACTCATTCCCACAAAAAAGTTGTTTCTTTCTGTTATTAATATTCCGGTTCCTACATTATATATCAATACAGTTTTGTGAGTTAAATTAATTAGATTTTTATTTTATTTTGATATATTTTGGGGAAGCTTTGAATGGTTAAAAAAAAAAAGCTTAAAACGAGGACACATATTTATCATATCATATGCATATAATGTATTTTCAAGAAAATTTATTAAAATGGAAAAAATTATATTAAAACAGACTCGTGTTCAAACAATACGGTTTTAAGGCTGAAACGACGTCATCGGTTACGTAAATACGTCGACGCCGTTTTTGTGCGTCGGCGCGTCGCATATTTACGTCACACTACTTTACTGTCATGGCGGAGCGCAAAGCAGACGATGCGAGCGAGGGGAAAAAAGCACGCCAAAAGTCGTCAAAAGTGTGGGAGTATTTCAATAAACGGCCTAATAATGTTGTTGTATGCACACTGTGTCGAGCGGAAATGGCCTATCATAGCAGCACAACGGCTATGAACGAACATTTGAAAAGAAAACCCCCGACAGCGTTCTTGCCATCACCATCAACAAGTCAATCGTCCGCGTGCGTATACGTTGTCATTATTACACAAAAACATGAATGTGTCATTTGTATCTGCGTTGTAAATTCATAAACTAAAGCACCGTTTCGCTCTGATAGGCGCGTTTGGCGTGCCTGTTCAGTGTTTACAAAGACGCGCTCCTCTTTAACGCTGTGGAGAGGCGGCGGCGGCGGCGAGCGAGCGGCGAGGCGGGGCGCGCCGGGAGCGACGCCGCAATCGTGCCCAGGTGCGCGATCCGCGCAGTTGGAAGAGAAAAGACTTTGTGTAAAATTAAAAGATTGTAAACCTGGCAAAGCCGTCTGCCGTTCAGTCTGTCGGTCCTGAAAGAACCCCACGGCACAAGACGTGTCACAAACGCTAACGTTAATTAGTTGTGCAAATACCTTTTACAACATTAACAGTTACATATACTATGTACAAACCAACAATTAACTTTCACTTTAATCATACTATCATTGTTGTGTTATTAAGCAAAATAAGCAATACTTTTACTTTTGTTGAAATGTTTACACTGTACACTTTTTTGTATTGGATGTTTAGCTTTATTTTTGCACATTTTAGCAAATAAGCAATACTTTTACTTTTGTTGAAATGTTTACACTTGTTACAGAATATTTCCGTTTTGCACTTTTTTGTATTGGATGTTTATCTTTATTTTTGCACATTTTAAAGCAAAATAAGCAATACTTTTACTTTTGAAATGCTTATACTATTCCAGAATATTAAGATTTGCACTGGATGTTTACTTTTATATTTGCACATTAAAAAGCAAATAAGCTACTTTTAATTTTGTTAAATGTTAAAAGTTTTAAATGTTTACATTGTTACAGAATATTTTGTCATGTTGTTGTCAATGTTGACTGACTAGTGGCCATACTTTTTTTTTTTGTAAATAAAAGCCATGCCTTTTGAAAAAACTGGCCTACATTTATTTTTTCCTCTTCATTTTAAATAAAATAAAAAAATCGGTAAAAGGAAAAATAATCTATAGATTAATCGGAACAAATAATCTATAGATTAACCGATTAATCGAAAATAATAATCTATAGATTAATCGATAGAAAAATAATCGTTAGCTGCAGCCCTATACGGTTTAGCTTTTATTTATTCTCTATTTGATTTTTTGCTGAATTATTTTCTCCATGCCGCTAATACCATTTGTTCTTTTTAACCATTGTGTGTAAAGTGTCCAAATATTTTTAAGAGTGACTTATAAATAAAATACATTGTTATTTTTTAAAACTACTATTATACAGTGTATAGCTTTTTCCACATTGCTTAAATAAATAAAATGTTGAACCCCCATGCACACGGCGGTGGAGTGTGATATTTGTTTTGCAGGTTATTTACAGTCTAATCAGTGGTGGGAGGCACCCAGACAGTCTGCCAGCGCCCCCTACTGGCATCAACCCCCCGCTGCACATGTATCACACACACACGTCTTCAACTCAGCCTTCACTCCCCAGACCACAATCCCACACCGACCCGTGGTTACTTCACCGTTTTGGAACAGAGGAGCGTAAGGCGATACCCGCGATGACTTTCTTCAAGAGCTTTTTGCAAATTAAAAAAAAAAAAGCGCCAGAGGTTTATTTTGTTTGGTGCTCCGTGAATGACAAGATATTCTATATGTAAATAAAGAAGATTGACTGCTTGCACCGCAGTTTAGCTGTGATGGGTCAGGTTCAATGAAAACAAGGCTTCTCAGGTACAATCACATTGAAGCGGTGATATTCCAAACAGATTATGTATCACACTCAACAAAAGAATGGAAAGGCCAGCGCCCAGACCGAGTGAAAATCTAGGAGGGCGTTACCCTCTCGTGGCACATTTACAACGCCTCTGCGAGTCAAGATGTTGGGGTTTTAAGACAAGTGAATTCTTGGAGATCTGCATCAATTCAGTCATTTGTCAGCAAAGAATAAAAAAACAATATTAAAAAATGCATTCAGATGAGATAATATCTTGGAATATGAGATCCATTGTATGAAGGGGTGTAACGGTACACAAAAATTGCGGTTCGGTACGTACCTCGGTTTAGAGGTCACGGTTCGGTTCATTTTCGGTACAGTAAGAAAACAACAAAATATACATTTTTGGGTTATTTATTTACCAAATTTGCAAAATCTTCCCCCAAAAATATTTTTCTTAGTGTAATATTTGATGTGAAGTAATGGGAATCTTGGATAGGTCAATAATTCATAATAACATTGATTTTGATTCAATATTATGTTTTGAGCAATGACAGTTTGAAAGAAAGAAAAACAGCTTTGTTTTATTAGTCAACATTTCAAGCTTTTTTATTTCACTTTTGTTATGTTTTTGTTTATTTTAATAGAATTTTTAGAATGTGCCGTGGGCCTTTAAAACATTAGCTGTGGGCCGCAAATGGCCTCCGGGGCACACTTTTGACACCCCTGCTATAGATAATAAAAATTAAATGTGATAAATCCATACCTGCCAACTTTTGAAATCAAAAAAACCTAGTAGCCAGGGTCCAGGGGCCGCAGGCCCCGGTAGGTCCAGGACAAAGTCCTGGTGGGGGGTTCAGGGGGGCTTCGCGACGCAAAATGATTATTAGCATTCAGACAGGTTAAAATGTTGCTAAAACCATCACTTTTCTAAAGTTAAAAAAAGTTAAAGTTAAAGTACCAATGATTGTCACACACACACTAGGTGTGGCGAAATTATTCTCTGCATTTGACCCATCACCCTTGATCACCCCCTGGGAGGTGAGGGGAGCAGTGGGCAGCAGCGGTGGCTGCGCCCGGGAATCATTTTGGTGATTTAACCCCCAATTCCAACCCTTGATGCTGAGTGCCAAGCAGGGAGGTAATGGCTCCCATTTTTATAGTCTTTGGTATGACTCGGCCGGGATTTGAACTCCCAACCTACCGATCTCAGGACGGACACTCTAACCACTAGGCCACTGAGTAGGTCAGTCACAGTGACTTTTCAAAACAAAAATATTACAGCAAAAATCATATGGGTTGATTGACATGTTTATTCTGTAAGCTAACTTCAATAGTTTGAAATTATTTTGACAGTTAATGCCAGTTATCCTGTCAACCTTTCACAAGACTTTAATTTGTTAATTGAAAGTATAAACAGTATAAACACTTTTTACAGTAAACAAATGGTAAAACAGTACTAAACAATTCCATTAAAAAAAAAAATTGGTGTCATTATTAACTTTCTGTCCAAGCTTGTATAATCTACTGCCTTGTTCAATTGTAAAAAATATTCTGTGCCTAAAATTCACAGTTCTATCACAATTATCATACTGTAAACATGGTAAGCTAACTTCATTAAAATTAATAGTCCTGTCAATAGCATGAAATTACAATTCAAATGTAGTTTTTTTTGCAAGCCTTTCAAAAGAATTCAAAATATGAAAAATTTATGAAAATTAATTGAAGCCATCAGACACTTGAAAAGTGGCACATCACATCTCTAATGTAATCATTTGAACTTTTCAACAGAAATAGCACTGCAAAAATATTAAGGACATACTTCTGTATTTTGGTAGTTATGCTGTCAACATTTAACAAGATTTCTTCAACTTGGACTTGAAAGCATAAATAGTATAAACACTTTTAACAGTATAACAGTACTAAACAATTCCAATAGATAACATTGGTGTCATTACCTTTTTGTGGCTAAAATCCAAATTTTTACTTTTACATCGCTAATTCCTCCGTGTCCGATCAAAAAATCTTGTCTGCACAAGGTGCAATTCGCGTAGTTTTCAC
>NC_084574.2:3245000-3252500 GCF_033978685.3 Nerophis lumbriciformis | reverse complement strand
GACTCTGGGGAAAAACGGTTGCAAAATTAGCAAAAAAACAAAGTTTTCATGGCAACGTTAGCATATGACTAAGGTGTACGGCTGCTAAATTAATTTAAACAGTTTAAAAATTGCTAAAAGGTAAGCATGCTAACAGCTAACCTGCGTGACGAACCAAGTTATATGACTCTGGGGAAAAGGGTTGTAAAATTAGCACACAAAAAAAAACAAAGTTTTCATAGCAACATTAGCATTTGACTAAGGTGTACGGCTGCTAAATTAATTTAAACAGTTTAAAAATTGCTAAAAGGTAAGCATGCTAACAGCTAACCTGCGTGACGAACCAAGTTATATGACTGGGGAAAAGGGTTGCAAAATTAGCAAAAAAAAATTGTTTTCATGGCAACATTAGCATATGACTAAGGTGTATGGCTGCGAAATTAATTTAAACATTTAAAAATTGCTAAAAGGTTAGCATGCTAACAGTTAACCTTGGTGACGAACCAAGTTATATGACTCTGGGGAAAAGGGTTGTAAAATTAGCAAAAAAAAACTACTAAGTTTTCATGGCAACATTAGCATATGACTAAGGTGTACGGCTGCTAAATTAATTTAAACAGTTAAAAAAAAGTCAAAAAGTTAGAATGCTAACAGTTAACCTGCATGACGAACCAAGTTATATGACTCTGAGGAAAAGGGTTGCAAAATTCGCAAAAAACAACAACAAAGTTTTCATGGCAACATTAGCATATGACTAAGGTGTATGGCTGCGAAATTCATTTAAAAATTTAAAAATTGCTAAAAGGTTGCATGCTAACAGTTAACCTTGGTGACGAACCAAGTTATATGACTCTGGGGGAAAAAAGGTTGCAAAATTATCCAAAAAAAACAAAGTTTTCATGGCAACATTAGCATATGACTAAGGTGTACGGCTGCTAAATTAATTTAAACAGTTAAAAAAAAGTCAAAAAGTTAGCATGCTAACAGTTAACCTGCATGACGAACCAAGTTATATGACTGGGGAAAAGGGTTGCAAAATTAGCAAAAAAAAATTGTTTTCATGGCAACATTAGCATATGTCTAAGGTGTACGGCTGCTAAATTAATTTAAACAGTTAAAAAAAAGTCAAAAAGTTAGCATGCTAACAGTTAACCTGCGTGACGAACCAAGTTATATGACTCTGGGGAAAAAGGGTTGCAAAATTAGCAAAAAAAAAACAAAGTTTTCATGGAAACATTAGCATATGACTAAGGTGTACGGCTGCTAAATTAATTTAAAACGTTTAAAAATTGCTAAAAGGTTAGCATGCTAACAGTTAACCTGCTTAACGAACCAAGTTATATGACTCTGGGGGAAAAGGGTTGCAAAATTTGCACAAAAAAAACCCAAAGTTTTCATGGCAACATTAGCATATGACTAAGGTGTATGGCTGCGAAATTAATTAAAAATTTTAAAAATTGCTAAAAGGTTAGCATGCTAACAGTTAACCTGCGTGACAAACCAAGTTATATGACTCTGGGGAAAAAGGGTTGCAAAATTAGCAAAAAAAACCAACAAAGTTTTCATGGCAACATTAGCATATGACTAAGGTATACGGCTGCAAAATTAATTTAAACAGATAAAAAAAAAAAGCCAAAAAGTTAACGTGCTAACAGTTAACCTGCGTGACGAATCAAGTTATATGACTGATGAGGAAAAGGGTTTGCAAAATTAGCAAAAAACGACAAAGTTTTCATGGCAACATTAGCATATGACCAAGGTGTATGGCTGCGAAATTAATTTAAACATTTAAAAATTGCTAAAAGGTTAGCATGCTAACAGTTAACCTTGGTGACGAACCAAGTTATATGACTCTGGGGAAAAAGGGTTGTAAAATTAGCACAAAAAAACCCCCAAAGTTTTCATAGCAACATTAGCATTTGACTAAGGTGTACGGCTGCGAAATTAATTTAAACAGTTCTAAAAAAGTTACAAAGTTAGCGTGCTAACAGTTCACCTGCGTGACGAACCAAGTTGTATGACTCTGGGGGAAAAAAGATTGCAAAATTAGCAAAAAAAAAACCAAAGTTTTCATGGCAACATTAGCATATGACTAAGGTGTACGGCTGCTAAATTAATTTAAAACGTTTAAAAATTGCTAAAAGGTAAGCATGCTAACAGCTAACCTGTGTGACGAACCAAGTTATATGACTCTGGGGAAAAAGGGTTGCAAAATTAGCAAAAAAAACAACAAAGTTTTCATGGCAACATTAGCATATGACTAAGGTGTACGGCTGCTAAATTAATTTAAACAGTTTAAAAATTGCTAAAAGGTAAGCATGCTAACAGCTAACCTGCGTGACGAACCAAGTTATATGACTGGGGAAAAGGGTTGCAAAATTAGCAAAAAAAAAATTGTTTTCATGGCAACATTAGCATATGACTAAGGTGTACGGCTGCGAAATGAATTTAAACGGTTAAAAACAAAAAGTCAAAAAGTTAGCGTTCTAACAGTTAACCTGCATGACGAACCAAGTTGTATGACTCTGGGGGAAAAAAAGGTTGCAAAATTAGCAAAAAAATAAAGTTTTCATGGCAACATTAGCATATGACTAAGGTGTACGGCTGCTAAATTAATTTAAAACGTTTAAAAATTGCTAAAAGGTTAGCATGCTAACAGTTAACCTGCGTGACGAACCAGGTTATATGACTCTGGGGAAAAAGGGTTGTAAAATTAGCAAAAAAAACAACAAATTTTTCATAGCAACATTAGCATTTGACTGAGGTGTACGGCTGCGAAATTAATTTAAACAGTTCTAAAAAAGTTACAAAGTTAGCGTGCTAACAGTTCACCTGCGTGACGAACCAAGTTGTATGACTCTGGGGGGAAAAAGATTGCAAAATTAGCAAAAAAAAAAAAAGTTTTCATGGCAACATTAGCATATGACTAAGGTGTACGGCTGCTAAATTAATTTAAAACGTTTAAAAATTGCTAAAAAGTAAGCATGCTAACAGCTAACCTGTGTGACGAACCAAGTTATATGACTCTGGGGAAAAAGGGTTGCAAAATTAGCAAAAAAAACAACAAAGTTTTCATGGCAACATTAGCATATGACTAAGGTGCACGGCTGCAAAATTAATTTAAACAGATAAAAAAAAAAAGTTTTACCTTTGAGTAATATTCTAATGTTAGCATGCTAACTTTTTTTTGCTAATTTTCAAGTCATATAACTTGGTTTGTCACATAGGTTAACTGTTAGCACGCTAACTTTTTAACTTTTTTAGAACTGTTTAAATTAATTTCGCAGCCGTACACCTTAGTGAAATGCTAATGTTGCTATGAAAACTTTGTTTTTTTTGGTGCTAATTTTGCAACCCTTTTCCCCCAGAGTCATATAACTTGGTTCGTCATGCAGGTTAACTGTTAGCACGCTAACTTTTTAACTTTTTTGGAACTGTTAAAATTTATTTAGCAGCCGTACACCTTAGTCATATGCTAATGTTGCCATGAAAACTTTGTTGTTGTTTTTGCTAAATTTACAACCCTTTTTCCCCAGAGTCATATAACTTGGTTCGTCACGCAGGTTAGCTGTTAGCATGCTTACCTTTTAGCAATTTTTAAACTGTTTAAATTAATTTAGCAGCCGTACACCTTAGTCATATGCTAATGTTGCCATGAAAACTTTGGGTTTTTTTTGCTAATTTTGCAACCTTTTTTCCCCCAGAGTCATACAACTTGGTTCGTCACGCAGGTGAACTGTTAGCACGCTAACTTTTTAACTTTTTTAGAACTGTTTAAATTAATTTCGCAGCCGTACACCTTAGTCAAATGCTAATGTTGCTATGAAAACTTTGGGGGTTTTTTTGTGCTAATTTTGCAACCCTTTCCCCCCAGAGTCATACAACTTGGTTCGTCACGCAGGTGAACTGTTAGCACGCTAACTTTTTAACTTTTTTAGAACTGTTTAAATTAATTTCGCAGCCGTACACCTTAGTCAAATGCTAATGTTGCTATGAAAACTTTGGGGGTTTTTTTGTGCTAATTTTGCAACCCTTTCCCCCCAGAGTCATATAACTTGGTTCGTCATGCAGGTTAACTGTTAGCACGCTAACTTTTTGACTTTTTTAGAACTGTTAAAATTAATTTAGCAGCCGTACACCTTAGTCATATGCTAATGTTGCCATGAAAACTTTGTGGTTTTTTTTTTGCTAATTTTGCAACCCTTTTCCTTAGAGTTATATAACTTGGTTCGTCACCAAGTTTAACTGTTAGCATGCTAACCTTTTAGCAATTTTTACATTTTTAAATTAATTTCGCAGCCATACACCTTAGTCATATGCTAATGTTGCCATGAAACTTTGTTGTTTTTTGCTAATTTTGCAACCCTTTTCCTCAGAGTCATACAACTTGGTTCGTCACGCAGGTGAACTGTTAGCACGCTAACTTTTTAACTTTTTTAGAACTGTTTAAATTAATTTCGCAGCCGTACACCTTAGTCATATGCTAATGTTGCTATGAAAACTTTGGGGGGTTTTTTGTGCTAATTTTGCAACCCTTTTTCCCCCAGAGTCATATAACTTGGTTCGTCATGCAGGTTAACTGTTAGCACGCTAACTTTTTGACTTTTTTAGAACTGTTAAAATTAATTTAGCAGCCGTACACCTTAGTCATATGCTAATGTTGCCATGAAAACTTTGTGGGGTTTTTTTGCTAATTTTGCAACCCTTTTCCTTAGAGTTATATAACTTGGTTCGTCACCAAGTTTAACTGTTAGCATGCTAACCTTTTAGCAATTTTTACATTTTTAAATTAATTTCGCAGCCATACACCTTAGTCATATGCTAATGTTGCCATGAAAACTTTGTTGTTGTTTTTTGCTAATTTTGCAACCCTTTTCCTCAGAGTCATATAAATTGGTTCGTCACCAAGGTTAACTGTTAGCATGCTAACCTTTTAGCAATTTTTAAATGTTTAAATTAATTTCGCAACCATACACCTTGGTCATATGCTAATGTTGCCATGAAAACTTTGTTGTTGTTTTTTGCTAATTTTGTAAACCCTTTTCCTCATCAGTCATATAACTTGATTCGTCACGCAGGTTAACTGTTAGCACGCTAACTTTTTGAATTTTTTTTTTTTATCTGTTGAAATGGGTTGAGAAACGTGGGATGTATTGAAGTTTGTATATCGCCTTTTCATTTTCATTGGGGACACATTCCTGGTAATTAGGAATGAAAGAAATCCGTGAATATGTTGTGACGCAAATGCTGAGGAGAAAGTCGGCAGGGCTCTACTTTGTTTATAGAACTCCAGCAATCCAAAAGCAAGTTCCAGATTGGACCGAACATGTGCAAATCATTCTGTCACAAAGTACGTCCAATTGTGGACTGCGGGCACACCTGGAAAGCGGCAGGAAACGTAGGTAGGTACATATAGATGGCTATCTTACAGTCATGCTTCTGGTACTGCTTGACTCACGGGCCCTGGTGGAAGGCTTGGCTGCACTTGAAGCACGGAGAGCGCTTAGATGAATTATCGAGACAATGTCGTTTGCTTCCAAGAGAGGTTTGGGTTACACGCCGGGTCTCGTCAGACCTTGGCACCGGCAGACCGTTTGTGTTGTTTCTACGCCTTAGTCACTCAAATTATGAGTCGCTGAGCCTTCGCCGCCAGAATAATTAGCCCTGCCTGCACACACGCGGGGGACAGGGGGACGGTGTACTACACGGTCTTTGCATTTTTCTGCTTGGGTCCTTTCCCTTTCAGTTAATTTGAGGGAAACGGCCCTTTCTTGATTTGCTGGATTGGCTCTGACGTTACTAAAGACTGCAATCACAGGGCCATTTTGAGAGTTTGTCACAGATTAAATTAAAAAAAGGCGCAAAAACAAACCGCAGCGTGTAGGAAAGTGCTCCGAGATCCATTTGGCCTGGTCTGAAAGGCCTGGACTTGAACACATCATCAGTGTGGGACCTTGTCAGATTAAAACTGGATGTTTGACTTTATGCCATGTTCCTGTGTAGAAATATGGACCTACATTTCTTTTTAAGTCGCATGCTTGTACTGCTAGACATAAGAGAGCAAGATTTAAGAGGGTTAAAGTGTTAGTTTATGGAAAAAATGTATGAACAGTTTGATCCTGGAACAAACAAGTAGTCCATTTCAGGGGTTTTTCCACAAAACGAGAGAATATATTTAAACCCCTAAGTAATAAATATAAATAATTTGAGGTGCTTACTATGAGGTCTGTCACACAGCTAAGGCTGAAACGACGCGTCGACGTAGTCGACGTCATCGGTTACGTAAATAAGTCGACGCCGTTTTTGTGCGTCGGCGCGTCGCATATTTACGTCACACTACTTTACTGTCATGGCGGAGCGCAAAGCAGACGATGCGAGCGAGGGGAAAAAAGCACGCCAAAAGTCGTCAAAAGTGTGGGAGTATTTCAATAAACGGCCTAATAATGTTGTATGCACACTGTGTCGAGCGGAAATGGCCTATCATAGCAGCACAACGGCTATGAACGAACATTTGAAAAGAAAACCCCCGACAGCGTTCTTGCCATCACCATCAACAAGTCAATCGTCCGCGTGCGTATACGTTGTCATTATTACACAAAAACATGAATGTGTCATTTGTATCTGCGTTGTAAATTCATAAACTAAAGCACCGTTTCGCTCTGAGAGGCGCGTTTGGCGTGCCTGTTCAGTGTTTACAAAGACGCGCTCCTCTTTAACGCTGTGGAGAGGCGGCGGCGAGCGAGCGGCGAGGCGGGGCGCGCCGGGAGCGACGCCGCAATCGTGCCCAGGTGCGCAATCCGCGCAGTTGGAAGAGAAAAGACTTTGTGTAAAATTAAAAGATTGTAAACCTGGCAAAGCCGTCTGGCGTTCAGTCTGTCGGTCCTGAAAGAACCCCACGGCACAAGACGTGTCACAAACGCTAACGTTAATTAGTTGTGCAAATACCTTTTACAACATTAACAGTTACATATACTATGTACAAACCAACAATTAACTTTCACTTTAATCATACTATCATTGTTGTGTTATTAAGCAAAATAAGCAATACTTTTACTTTTGTTGAAATGTTTACACTGTACACTTTTTTGTATTGGATGTTTAGCTTTATTTTTGCACATTTGAGCAAATAAGCAATACTTTTACTTTTGTTGAAATGTTTACACTGTTACAGAATATTTCCGTTTTGCACTTTTTTGTATTGGATGTTTATCTTTATTTTTGCACATTTTAAAGCAAAATAAGCAATACTTTTACTTTTGAAATGCTTATACTATTCCAGAATATTAAGATTTGCACTGGATGTTTACTTTTATATTTGCACATTAAAAAGCAAATAAGCTACTTTTAATTTTGTTAAATGTTAAAAGTTTTAAATGTTTACATTGTTACAGAATATTTTGTCATGTTGTTGTCAATGTTGACTGACTAGTGGCCATACTTTTTTTTTTGTAAATAAAAGCCATGCCTTTTGAAAAAACTGGCCTACATTTATTTTTTCCTCTTCATTTTAAATAAAATAAA
>NC_084574.2:3215000-3237500 GCF_033978685.3 Nerophis lumbriciformis | reverse complement strand
TCCTTAGCGGGTTCCGACTTCCATGGCCACCGTCCTGCTGTCTATATCAACCAGGGTGAGCCCCACCCCTTTTCGTGAGCGCACTGCGCGCGGAGTGACCCCTGTTACGCGCCCCCGGCAACAGGGGTGGTGGGCAGGTAAGAAAAGAAAAAAAGGATGAAAACTACGCGAATTGCACCTTGTGCAGACAAGATTTTTCGATCGGACACGGAGGAATTAGCGATGTAAAAGACCACGTTGGGACAAAAAAACACAAGTCTAATGCCGTTGCTAGCGATACAAGTGGAAAACTTTCAACGTTTTTCGTCGCCCAAACAGATTATTTGGATGTGATAAATGCCGAAGTTTTATTTACGGAGGCAATAATTGAGCATGGACTTCTAATCACACTGGCTGATCACATGGGACAGTTAATAATGTAATGCAACCTTTAAAAATCATTACGCGGTGATCGCGATCCCAAAAATAAACCTTTCTTGCATGATAATGTCCAGAAAAATTCGCTTTATATTACTATAGAGTCCTTTTAACGAATGAGTTTGATGGTTTATCACAAACCTTAAATGAAAGAAGTCCTTTGTTCTCCTGCACCATGCATGCACAATCCTGTCGGCTGTATTTCACAGCACGACATACTGTTAAAAGTGTTTATACTATTTATACTTTCAATTAACAAATTGAAGTCTTGTGAAAGGTTGACAGGATAACTGGCATTAACTGTCAAAATAATTTCAAACTATTGAAGTTAGCTTACAGAATAAACATGTCAATCAACCCATATGATTTTTGCTGTAATATTTTTGTTTTGAAAAGTCACTGTGACTGATAGAAAAGTGATGGTTTTAGCAACATTTTAACCTGTCTGAATGCTAATAATCATTTTGCGTCGGGGGGGCGAAGCCCTGAACCCTCCACCAGGACTTTGTCCTGGACCTACCGGGGCCTGCGGCCCTTGGACCCTGGCTACTAGGTTTTTCTGATTTAAAAGTTGGCAGGTATGGTGAGGTTATAAAGCTTTTGCCTGTTAAAGAAAGGAGACTGATCCAATGCAGCACAGACATTCGCGTGCCACGCTGTCACGACCCAGACGCACACCAGTGCGCAATCATATGGGAGCCGCGCTGAGCGCACCTCCAAGCGCGTCTCGCTGCCGGCGACGGCCGGGTATGGGCCCACGCTACAGCCCCATCCATTTTCAGGGCTAGTTGATTCGGCAGGTGGGTTGTTACACACTCCTTAGCGGCTTCCGACTTCCATGGCCACCGTCCTGCTCTCTATATCAACCAGGGTGAGCCCCACCCCTTTCGTGAGCGCACTGCGCGCGGAGTGACCCCTGTTACGCGCCCCCGGCCACGGGGGTGGCGGGCAGGTAAGCTGCTTACCTGCTGCGCGTGACGCCGGCCGCGGCGAAGGCGGACGAGGCGGGGTGTCGGTGCGGTGGGCGCGGTGGTGACCCTGGACGTGCGTCGGGCCCTTCTCGCGGATCGCCTCAGCTACGGCTCCCGGTGGGGCCCTCTCGGGGGAAGGGGCCTCGGTCCCGGACCCCGGCGAGGCGTCCCTTCTCCGCTCCGTAAAAGTGTCCATCTCTTCTTTTTTTTCTTCTTCTGTTGTGGCATATGCTGCAGGTGCCTGCTCGTTTTTCGTATGTGGATAACAACATTTAACTATGTATATATATTTACCAATTGGTTTAACTGCCACCCGCCTGAATCTATTTAAAATCTTTTTTTTTTTTTTATTTCAACCGCCCGACCCGACCCGCGGATAAAATCTAATTTTTTTTAATTTCATCCGCCCAATCCGCGGATAATCCGCGGACTCCGCGGTTGTGCCCGCAAACCGCGCATCTCTACTCGGGGGCCAAATATATAGAAAAAAATGTGTCTGGGGGCCGGTATATCTATTTTTAAGAACAATAATACAAAACTTCACAATAATGTCTAATTGAATGCTAAAAACGTGATGACAGACCGCCTTAAAAAAAAAACGAAATGGAATTTTAAATTTTTTTTACTGAATGGGACACCCAGAATGTACATGAAAATAAAGAATGTGGGATTTACAATATTAACTATGAAGGATAAAACACTGAATATTGACAACATATGAACGTCACACCCCCTCTCCATCCACATGTTTTACAATCAAGCGAAGCGCAACAAAAATGTAACAAACACAGCGAAATATGAACGCGAAGGGTTAAAAAAAAACAACACCTACAATCTGATACATCTGATAAATCACTAAGCTTTTCAACTTTGTTGTAAAAATCTCCTTCTGCGTCTGTCCCTGACACCCGCATTTGGTAACACTTTAGTATGGGGAACACATATTCACCATTAATTAGTTGCTTATTAACATGCAAATTAGTAACATATTGGCTCTTAATTAATCATTAATAAGTACTTATTAATGCCTTATTCCGCATGGCCTTATTATACAACTAGTAAGCCATTAACTAAGAGTCTTCCCTCAATAAACTCAGAATTATTGCTTATTAGTAACCCTAACCCTCATATGTTCCCCTGGTGTCCAAATAACTCTAAATTAAGTCTGTGTTACTTTAATAAGAAAGTAATTAATGGTGAATATGTTCCCCATACTAAAGTGTTACCCCGCATTTCAGGCTGACACTCTGTGGAAACGCTCCCCACCCACACTGCTTGGTGCCTCGTCTGAGCTGCTGTGACTTACATTACCATAGTAACTAATTAGATGACCATAGTAACTAATTAGATGACCATAGTAACTAATTAGATGAACATAGTAACTAATTAGATGAACATAGTAACTAATTACATGACCATAGTAACTAATTAGATGAACATAGTAACTAATTAGATGACCATAGTAACTAATTACATGACCATAGTAACTAGTATATCATGCAGATTCCAACCATTGACATACTTAGTATAGTTGAAGATTTACGGTCATTAGATTAGATTAGATAGATTTATTGGTCCCCGTGGGGAAATTCATTTTCACTGCCGTACATTTAAACAATAGACATTACACATCACAAAACAAAAATAACAAAAATTCAGCATACATGACAAACACATTTATGGGCTTGTCAGACATGAGAAAACATCACTGCACATCATAATGGCATAATGTGTCAGTAGTTAATAAGATTCAAGATGGCGACAGTTTGAATCTGGAAGGGACTAATGTAAACCCTCGTTTATTGCCAAGCCTGAACACCGGAAGATAAAGTTAATTAATGTAAATTATTTATTAAATGTTATTTTCATAGATAGATCATAAAATAACTGTTTATAACCTCTTAAGTATATACTATAACATTATGAGAGCCCTCTAAACATGAAATAACACTTGCAGAGTCAACTCTACACTGGTTAAATCCAATGTAGTAATGCTGCCTGACGCTCAACCAATCAGTGGCACCGATACTGAACATTGGTTTGGTCCCATCTAGTGGCCAATACTACACTTGTTGTGTCCTTGGGCAAGACACCTTACCCACCTGCTCCCAGTGCCACCCACACTGGTTTAAATGTAACTTAGATATTGGGTTTCACTATGAAAAGCGCTTTGAGTCACTAGAGAAAAAGCGCTATATAAATATAATTCACTTCACTTCACTTTGATACTGATATTTTTTATTCATTTACCTATTTCTATGCATAAATAGTAGGGGTGGTCACGGTTCGGTTCATTTTCGGTACAGTAAGAAAACAACAAAATATAAATTTTTGGGTTATTTATTTACCAAATTTGCAAAATCTTCCACCAAAAATATTTTTCTTAGTGTAATATTTGATGTGAAGTAATGGGAACCTTGGATAGGTCAATAATTCATAATAACATTGATTTTGATTCAATATTATGTTTTGAGCAATGACAGTTTGAAAGAAAAAAAAACAGCTTTGTTTTATTAGTCAACATTGCAACTTTTTCTAAATTACATTTAACTTTTAAGCTTTTTTATTTCACTTTTGTTATGTTTTTGTTTATTTTAATAGTATTTTTAGAATGTGCCGTGGGCCTTTAAAACATTAGCTGTGGGCCGCAAATGGCCTCCGGGGCACACTTTTGACACCCCTGCTATAGATAATAAAAAATTAAATGTGATCAATCTATGGATAAAAAGCAGAGCCTGGCGACGCATGCGCGTTTATCATAACTCTCTCTCTCTCTCTGTCTCTGCCCCTCCCTCACAATTTGTTCTGTTTTTAACCCCTTCTTAACCCTGAACGTACATTGAAAATACACGCAACGCTAACTCAAAATGCCGGACATTTGAGGCATTTAAGAAACTCCGCCCTGACAGCTCCGCAAAAGAGGACATGTCCGGTGAAAAGAGGACGTATGGTCAGTCTATCCTAGCCCGTTAGCTGCTAGCATGCCGTGTGTTGTGCCTCGGTGTGCATTGTTTACACAACGTGCGTTACGCTACTTAATATGTTCGTGTGGAAACTCGTTCGGTACACCTCCGAACCGAACCGAAACGGTTCAATACAAATACACGTACCGTTACACCCCTAGTGTTTAGTGGTGCAAGGACAAATTGCGAAGCAAAATTAAAATTAAATCTAGTGGAAATTGATAAGAGTATATGAAACTAAATTCTTGGGAATAATAATTGATCATAAATTATGTTGGAAACCGCATATTGAATATATAAAGGGAAAAATATCCAAATCCATTGCTATTCTTTATAAAGTAAAACACATGCTGAATAAGAAATGTCTGCATATGTTATATTATTCTTTTATTTTTCCATATTTAACATATTGTGTTGAAGTTTGGGGAAATGTTTATAAAACAAACATAGAGCCAATAATTAAACTTCAAAAAAGGGTCATTAGAATAATACACAAAGCGTGCTACTATAAACATACCAATACATTATTTATAAGTTCTAATGTGTTAAAATGTTCAGATATTGTGTTTTTAAAAACAATGGAAATGATGTTTGGAGTAAAGAACAACAGCCTTCCAGCTTGTATTCTTAAGTTATTTACATTAAAAGGAGAAAACTATCATTTACGGGGGGTATTGATTTTTGAAATAGGTAAAGTAAGAAGGAATATAAAATACAAATGCATTTCAGTTTTAGGATTTAAATGGTGGAACAAGCTCAGTGATGAGCTGAAGACTCGTAGTTCTTTAAGGTTTAAGAAAACCTTGAAAGGTGAAATAATAGAAAATTATAAAATATAGCAACGATTACTTTCATCTCATTGATTTTTTTAACAATGTTCCAGGCAATCTAATTTTCAGTGAAGGTATAGGATAGGCAAATATAAGCTTTGGCTTCAACCTATTCCTTTTTCGGTCATTCTTTTTCTTTTCTTTTCTTTTTGTGTGTAAATGTGTATGATTGTTAAATATGTATATTCTGTACTGTTAAACTTGTTACACAAAATGGTTGATGGTTGATTATATGACCCAAATAAACTTATATCATTCATTTTAAATAAACTTATTTCATTCGATGCGTTTTCTATATTTTCATGACTATTTACATTGTAGATTGTCACATCAAAACTATGAATGAACACATGTGGAGTTATGTACTTAACAAAAAAAAGGTGAAATAACTGAAAACATGTTTTATATTCTAGTTTCTTCAAAATAGCCACCCTTTGCTCTGATTACTGCTTTGCACACTCTTGGGATTCTCTCCATGAGCTTCAAGATGTAGTCACCTGAAATGGTTTTCACTTCACAGGTGTGCTTGAAGCTCATGGAGAGAATGCCAAGAGTGTGCAAAGCAGTAATCAGAGCAAAGGGTGGCTATTTTGAAGAAACTACAATATAAAACATGTTTTCTTTTTTCTTTTTTGTTAAGTACATAACTCCACATGTGTTCATTCATAGTTTTGATGTGACAATCTACAATGTAAATAGTCATGAAAATAAAGAAAACGCATTAATTGAGAAGGTGTCCAAAATTTTGGCCTGTACTGTTTGTTTCTCCTGCCTGTACTGTTTGTTTCTCCTCGTCCTTGTTTTCCATAGGTCATAAAAAAAAAAAAAAAATTAGCGATAGACCGATATAAAACACGTGTATTGCGAGCCCTATGAGGGACGACTGTATTTTGATTTATGTTATTGGTCGACAAATTTGGGAGTTGCCACGGTTACCTTGGCAGGGGCATGGATCCAAATGGCAGGGTTGAACAGAATGTGGTCGCACAGCTGCTTGAGCAACAAGATGCCGTTCTGCAAGTTGCTGAGGTATCTGGAGAAGGCCAGGACGATATCCAGGACGGGCCGCGTCATGTGGACCTTGGAGGACTGCAGAGAGCGGGCAGAAATAAGCAGGAGGAGGGAAGGGGGAGAAGGACACACTGCAAAAACTGAATTCTAAGTAAGATGAAATATCTCAAATAAGGGTGATATTTGCTTATTTTCTGTCTGATAAGATAATTCTTCTCTCTCAGCAGATTTTAGAGTGTTTTACTTGTTTTAAGTCCTAAATGATCTCAGTAAGATATTACAGCTTGTTGCTGAGATTTGATGACCTATATTGAGTAAAACATGCTTGAAACTAGAATATCAAGTGTTGCAAAGCTGTGTCATCAACACTCACAAGAATAAAACTACTTTTTTAAAGTCATCATTTCTTATTTCAAGCATGAAATAAAAAAAATCATGACTTTGACACAATTGTGTCTCATAATTAAAACAGATGACAGCCAAATGGACTTTGCTGTTTTATTTTCAATGAAATAATAGAAAATACGTACTCATATAGTAGTACAGTTGGCACAGTACAGTAAACTGACAGTTAATATTTAAACATTTAACATGTGACATTTCTAACTATTTTGAGCAGAAATAGTTCATGCACATTCAGATACATTCTTCAAAATTACAATAAAAAAAACATTTGGTCGGGGGCCCGGCTGTAAAAAAATTATATATATATATATATATATATATATATATATATATATATATATATATATATATAATTTAATGTAATGTATATGTCTATGTATATAATGTAAAAAAAATGAGATATATATATATATATATATATATATATATATATATATATATATATATATATATATATATATATATATATATATAATTTAATGTAATGTATATGTATATAATGTAAAAAAAATTATATATATATATATATATATATATATATATAATTTTTTTACAGCCGGGCCCCTGACCAAATTTTTTTTTTATTGTAATTTTGAAGAATGTATCAATGTAATAATGTAATAAAAAAAAAATTTGGTCGGGGGCCCGGCTGTAAAAAAATTATATATATATATATATATATATATATATATATATATATATATATTTTTTTTTTTTTTTTATTATTATTATTTATTATTTATTATAATTATTGTTATTTATTTTTATTATTTATTATAATTTTGAAGAATGTATCAATTTTTTAATTTTTTTATTATTTATTATAATTATTATTATTTATTTTTATTATTTATTATAATTTTGAAGAATGTATCAATGTAATAATGTAATAAAAAAAAATTTGGTCGGGGGCCCGGCTGTAAAAAAATTATATATATATATATATATATATATATATAATGTTTTTACAGACGGGCCCCCGACCAATTTTTATATATATATATATATATATATATATATATATATATATATATATATATATATATATATATATATATATATATATATATATATATATATATATATATATAAAAAAAAATTGGTCGGGGGCCCGGCTGTAAAAAAATTATATATATATATATATATATATATATATATATATATATATATATATATATATATATATATATATATATATATATATATAATTTTTTTACAGACCAAATTGTTTTTTTATTGTAATTTTGAAGAATGTATCTGAATGTGTATGAACTATTTCTGCTCAAAATAGTTAGAAATGTCACATGTTAAATGTTTAAATATTAACTGTCAGTTTACTGTACTGTGCCAACTGTACTACTATATGAGTACGTATGTTCTATTGTTTCATTGGAAATAAAACAGCAAAGTCCATTTGGCTGTCATCTGTTTTAATTATGAGACACAATTGTGTCAAAGTCATGATTTTTTTAATTTCATGCTTGAAATAAGAAATGATGACTTTAAAAAAGTAGTTTTATACTTGTGAGTGTTGATGACACAGCTTTGCAACACTTGATATTCTAGTTTCAAGCATGTTTTACTCAATATAGGTCATCAAATCTCAGCAACAAGCTGTAATATCTTACTGAGATCATTTAGGACCAAAACCCGGCTGTAAAAATTATATATATATATATATATATATATATATATATATTCCTTCAAAACCGCAGTAAAACACCTCCAGGCAACTTCAACCCTTGACTAACACCCTCCCACCTCCACATCCCAGCTCCCCGGATTGTAAATAACCAAATGTAAATAATCAAATGTATTTCTAATGTATATACTTGTTCTTATGCTTTCTCAACTCACTATGTTCTCTGCTCGCTGTACATATCCTACCAAGTCAGACCTACACGGTTTCAATGCCCATTTCTCTGATGATGCAATTGTTGATGACTGAAGTGCTGATATCAACCAAACCCTCCTCATCCCACCCCTCGGATTGTAAATAATGTAAATAATTCAATGTGTATACTCTGATGATTAACTTATGTGATGACTGTATTATGATGATAGTATATATTTGTACCATGAATTGATTTGCATGGACCCCGACTTAAACAAGTTGAAAAACTTATTGGGGTGTTACCATTTAGTGGTCAATTGTATGGAATATGTACTGAACTGTGCAATCTACTAATAAAAGCTTCAATCAATCAATCAATCAATATATTTATATATTCCTTGCACACTATTTGAGTGAAAGAGCAAACACTTGGCGCGATGATGTCATTTTATCAATGGGAAAATGCAAGAAATGTAATGGCGAGTGCATATCATTATGTCAAGATAATGGCACTAGCATTTACTTCATTTAAGAATATTTTTCAACATATTGAGCAAAGAAAAGTGCACTTGTTATTAGTGAGAATATACTTATTTTAAGCTATTTTTGGGTTCATTGAGGTTAGCTAATTTTACTTGTTTTGGAAAGTCTTGACAAGCCAAATTTTCTTGTTCTATTGGCAGATAATTTTGCTTAGTTCAAGTAAAATGCCCCTAACTTTTGTATTTTTAGGGCCCGCATGGCCCATTGCATAAGGACTCCCTGTGGGAGTCCTTATGCAATGGGACATAAGGACCTATTGAATTTGTAAGGTTTTATTCTTTATTATTATTCTTCCGCACTTTGCAGCTTTGCGCTGTAATTTGACCCCCTTAACATACTTCAAAACTCACCAAATTTAACACACACATCAGGACCTCAAAAAATTGACTTTTAATGAAAAAACCGAACCCCAAAATTCAAAATTGCGCTATAGCGCACCCTAGAAAGAAAACTGCCTGTAACTCCCAGTAGGAATGTCATAGAGACATGATATATGTAGGTCTCACTTAGACCTACTTTTCCTTGATTAATTTCCTCGGGCAAAAATCTACAGGAAGTTGGCAATTCCCCCTTCAAGACAAAAAAGTACTAAAAACAGTCACTTTTGCCTCTTTGAGCTGTAATTTGACCCCCTTAACATGCTTCAAAACTCACCAAACTGAACGCACACATCAGGACTGGCAAACATTGCGATCTAATAAAAAAAACTAACCCCAAATTTAAAAATTGCGCTCTAGAGCAATTTTTGAATAAAACGCAGAAAAAACTGCTCCTCGGAAGGAAAAAATGACAAAACTGCCTGTAACTACCACTAGGAAGGTCGGAGAGACATGAAACAAAAACCTTTATGTAGGTCTGACTTACATCTACATTTCATAGTTGTATATCTTTGTGCTAAAATCAACAGGAAGTTGGCAATTCCCCCTTCAAGACAAAAAAGTACTAAAAACAGTCACTTTTGCATCTTTGAGCTGCAATTTGACCCCCTTAACATGCTTCAAAACTCACCAAACTGAACGCACACATCAGGACTGGCAAAAACTGTGATCTAATAAAAAAACCTAACCCCAAATTTAAAAATTGCGCTCTAGAGCAAATTTTGAATAAAACGGAGGAAAAACTGCTCCTCGGAAGAAAAAAATGACAAAACTGCCTGTAACTCCCACTGGGAAGATCGGAGAGACATGAAACAAAAACCTCTATGTAGGTCTCACTTAGACCTACATTTCATAAATTGACAACCCCCAGCAAAAATCAACAGGAAGTTTGCTATTCCCCCTTCAAAACAATTTTTTTGTAAAAACCGGTCACCTTCCTTCAAAAACGAACTCCTCTGAGCGCGTTTGTCGTTTCGCCTTCAAACTAACACAGGAGAGAGATTGAACTCTTGTGATTACAATGACAGAAGCGCTTTTTTTCTAACTGCTCCGGTTTTGATTTTATGACCCTTCAAAGACCCGCTGCGCTGATGCTGCTGCGCTGCTGTTTTTTTAAGATGGCTGCTTAAAAGCAGGAAGCACCAACGTGCCCACACAATGCAGACAAGGTAGGTACACTAGACAAAAGTCTTGGGACACCTCAGACTAAAAGTAGACAATAGTATTGGGACACTTAGGACTAGCACCTGCCAAATACGCGGGCCCGACCAATGCTGCTTGCAGCTTTAATTCTTTATTATTATTATACCGACCGCCTCTTTGAGCTGTAATTTGACCCACTTAACATGCTTCAAAACTCACCATATTTGACCCACACATCAGGACCTGCGAAAATTGCCTTTTAATAAAAAAACCAAACCCCAAAACTCAAAATTGCGCTCTAGCGCCCCCTAGGGAAAAAAAAAACTAGACTGCCTGTAACTCCCACTAGGAAGGTCGGAGAGACATGAAACAAAAACCTCTATGTAGGTCTGACTCAGACCTAGATTTCATAATAGTACATCCTCGGGCTAAAATCAACAGGAAGTTGGCAATTCCCCCTTCAAGACAAAAAAGTACTAAAAACAGTCACTTTTGCCTCTTTGAGCTGTAATTTGACCCCCTTAACATGCTTCAAAACTCACCAAACTGAACGCACACATCAGGACTGGCAAACATTGCGATCTAAAAAAAAAACCTAACCCCAAATCTCAAAATTGCGCTCTACTGCAATTTTTTAATAAAACGCAAAAAAAACTGCTCCTCGAAAGAAAAAAATGACAAAACTGCCTGTAACTCCCACTGGGAAGGTCGGAGAGACATGAAACAAAAACCTCTATGTAGGTCTCACTTAGACCTACATTTCATAAATTGACAACCCCCAGCAAAAATCAACAGGAAGTTTGCTATTCCCCCTTCAAAACAAATTTTTTGTAAAAAAACGGTCAACGTCCTTCAAAAACGATCTCCTCTGAGCGCGTTTGTCGTTTCGCCTTCAAACTAACACAGGAGAGAGATTGAACCCTTGTGATTACAATGACGGAAGCGCTTTTTTTCTAACTGCTCCGGTTTTGATTTTATGACCCTTCAAAGACCCGCTGCGCTGCTGTTTTTTTAAGATGGCTGCTTAAAAGCATGAAGCACCAACGTGCCCACACAATGCAGACAAGGTAGGTACACTAGACAAAAGTCTTGGGACACTTCAGACTAAAAGTAGACAAAAGTATTGGGACACTTATGACTACAACTGGACAAAAGTATTGGGACACTTAGGACTAAAACTGAACAATAGTATTGGGACACTTAGGACTAGCACCTGCCAAATATGCGGGCCCGACCAATGCTGCTTGCAGCTTTAATTCTTTATTATTATTCTTCCGCGCTTTGCGCTGTAATTTGACCCCCTTAACATATTTCAAAACTCACCAAATTTAACACACACATCAGGACCTCCAAAAATGGCCTTTTAATGAAAAAACCGAACCCCAAAATTCAAAATTGCGCTCTAGCGCCCCCTAGAAAGAAAACTGCCTCTAACTCCCAGTAGGAATGTCATAGAGACATGAAACAAAAACCTATATGTAGGTCTCACTTAGACCTACTTTTCCTTAATTAATTTCCTCGGGCAAAAATCTACAGGAAGTTGGCAATTCCCCCTTCAAGACAAAAAAGTACTAAAAACAGTCACTTTTGCCTCTTTGAGCTGTAATTTGACCCCCTTAACATGCTTCAAAACTCACCAAACTGAACGCACACATCAGGACTGGCAAACATTGCGATCTAAAAAAAAACCTAACCCCAAATCTCAAAATTGCGCTCTACTGCAATTTTTTTAATAAAACGCTAAAAAAACTGCTCCTCGGAAGAAAAAAATGACAAAACTGCCTGTAACTCCCACTGGGAAGGTCGGAGAGACATGAAACAAAAACCTCTATGTAGGTCTCACTTAGACCTACATTTCATAAATTGACAACCCCCAGCAAAAATCAACAGGAAGTTTGCTATTCCCCCTTCAAAACAAATTTTTTCTTCAAAAACGAACTCCTCTGAGCGCATTTGTCGTTTCGCCTTCAAACTAACACAGGAGAGAGATTGAACCCTTGTGATTACAATGACAAGCGCTTTTTTTCTAACTGCTCCGGTTTTGATTTTATGACCCTTCAAAGACCCGCTGCGCTGATGCTGCTGCGTTGCTGTTTTTTTAAGATGGCTGCTTAAAAGCAGGAAGCACCAACGTGCCCACACAATGCAGACAAGGTAGGTACACTAGACAAAAGTCTTGGGACACTTCAGACTAAAAGTAGACAAAAGTATTGGGACACTTTTGACTATCACTGGACAAAAGTATTGGGACAGTTAGGACTAGCACCTGCCAAATACGCGGGCCCGACCAATGCTGCTTGCAGCTTTAATTTTTCTTGTTTTTGAACACTGACTTTTTGCAGTGCGCATGCAGTCCAAGGTGAGGAGGAGTTCCTCTTTTGCCTTGGAAGCACCCAAAAAAAATGTGCATTTGCACTTCCTACCTTCTCCAAAGTGTACCCGATGACCAGGAAGCCTTTGCAGGCCAGAACCTGCTCTTGCATAGCCAGAGAGTTCTTCAGGAGCTCCATGACAAAGGACAGCAGCGTGCAGCTAGAAGGCAAACAACAAACAGTCAGAGCGGTGACAGACAGTAACAATAATCTGCGTGAGCTGCTGACAAAGCCGGGGAGTGTGAAGGGCGCACACGACATGGGATGTGATTGAATGAGGGTGTCGTGTCCCCATTGTGCTGGTGAACACCATCGTGAGGCATTGTCGCCGGGAAGAAGAACGAGCGCAGCGGCAGATGTGGAGCTCCTAAACGTGACGCCATTACGGTTATAATTGCGAAGCAGGAGTGCGAATGATTTAATACAAGTGTTGCCATCGTACTCTTATACACATTTAAAACGAGGTTAATGTTAAAATTAGGGCTGTCAAACTATTAGAATATTTAATCGGGATTAATCGCATTTTGCTCATAGTTAACTTCAAATTAATCACTATTATCGCAGATAAATAAAAAAAATTCTACATTAGTAAGTGTAAAATAGACAGATAATATTATCAAGTTTTTAAAACTATGAATGGACAGTTTGTCTGCTTTGATGACATGTTTATTAAACATTTTGCATTTAACAACTCAACACAAAATGGACATAAACACGCTTTTAATGACAGTGAAAAAATTTAGGAGCACATGCATTCAGGGGAGAGGAGCTACACATCCATGTTTAGATAAAGTAAAGTAGCAATGATTGTCACACACACACTAGGTGTGGCAAAATTATTCTCTGCCTTTGACCCATCACCCTTGATCACCCATTGGGAGGTGAGGGGAGCAGTGAGCAGCAGCGGTGACCACGCCCGGGAATCATTTTTGGTGATTTAACCCCCAATTCCAACCCTTGATGCTGAGTGTCAAGCTGGGAGGTAATGGCTCCCATTTTTATAGTCTTTGGGTATGACTCGGCCCGGGGTTTGAACTCACGACCTCAGGGCGGACACTCTAACCACGAGGCCACTAGATACCAGTTTTGCACATGAATAAAAACAAGATATGAATTGTTATGATCATGGTTTGATTGTCAAATATGTTTGGTAATGTAATCTGTGATGTTTCCTGAAAAAATGATGCTGATATTCTGTACATTACATGTTGAACAACTTAATGATACTACACTGCAAAAACTGAAATCTAAGTAAGATTAAATATCTTAAACAAGGGTGATATTTGCTTATTTTCTGTCTGATAAGATAATTCTTCTCACTAAGCAGATTTTATGTTAGTGTTTTACTTGTTTGAAGTGTTTTGGTTCTAAATGATGTCAGTAAGATATTACAGCTTGTTGCTGAGATGTGATGACCTATATTGAGTAAAACATGCTTGAAACTAGAATATCAACTGTTGCAAACAACACTCACAAGTATAAAACTACTTTTTTAAAGTATTAATTTCTTATTTCAAGCATGTTAAAAAAAAATCATGACTTTGACACAATTGTGTCTCATAATTAAAACAGATGACAGCCAAATGGACTTTGCGGTTTTATTTTCAATGAAACAATAGAAAATACGTACTCATATAGTAGTACAGTTGTTATTAGTGAGAATATACTTATTTTAAGGTATTTTTGGGTTCAATAAGGTTAGCTAATTTTACTTGTTTTGGAAAGTCTTGACAAGCCAAAATTTCTTGTTCTATTGGCAGATAGTTTTACTTAGTTCAAATAAAATACCCCTCATTTTTGTATTTATTTTTTGTTGTTTTTGAACACTGACTTTTTGCAGTGTACTAGGTAGAAAAGCTCTATACAAGACAATTATTGTCCATTTAGCTTCCTCCATTTATTAATAAAGTATAATAATCAAACTGCTAAACATTCTGTAATTAAGGACTCTCAACCACAACATGCTATTAAAGAAAATAAATAATATTTCAGCCTGCCACAAAATTCCCCACCCTCTATTGCTCATTTAGTAGAAATATCACAGATTACATTACAAAACATCATTGCATACCTGCCAACTTTTGAAATCAGAAAAACCTAGTAGCCAGGGTCCAGGGGCCACAGGCCCCGGTAGGTCCAGGACAAAGTCCTGGTCCGACGCAAAATGATTATTAGCATTCAGACAGGTTAAAATGTTGCTAAAACCATCACTGTTTGGGCGACGAAAAACGTTGAAAGTTTTCCACTTGTATCGCTAGCAACGGCATTAGACTTGTGTTTTTTTGTCCCAACGTGGTCTTTTACATCGCCAATTCCTCCGTGTCCGATCGAAAAATCTTGTCTGCACAAGGTGCAATTCGTGTAGTTTTCACCCTTTTTGGAACGGATAATTATTCCCGGATAGGCTTTTGAATATTCTTCACGGAATGACTGCAGTTTTCTTTTCGGTTTAAGACTCGTTTGCGATTTTTCTCCGGCTGATTCCATGATCGTTCGCTCGTTTGGAAACAATGGCAACTGTATGGCGTCACATTAGTGCCAAAAATCCGAGCGCATAAAAACTGTTATCGCGCGCTGATTCTCCACTTCGTGCGCGACACCATTTTCCGCGCGCGTGGTGCCTTTTAGCGCGCGCGCGGTGCCTTTCTGCGCGCGCGCGACCCCTTTCTGTGCGCGCTCTGTGTACTCCTGGCATCTCTCCTCGCGCTGTCATGTTTCTTTTTGGCACTTTGGGGGCGGGTATGCTTAGACGGCCCCTCCTTTCTGATTGGCTGTGAGCATTTTTCATATGACCAATCATTCTCCAGCGTAGCAACGTTGTAGCCATCTTACTTCAGACATCTAGCCTCAATCATTACATTGATGTCAATGGTACATGTACTACTTAAATTACCATAACTTGCTCGATTTTCGACCAATTTACAAACGGTTTGCCTTGTTACAAATCTTATTACATGTAGATATGACATAGGATGCTGTACCTGGTGAAATTACATCTTTCGCTTTAAAAAAAAAGACTTAATTGTGCAACATAGTTGTGTAGGGTCAGTGTTAGTCAGTTCTCTGATTATTTTAAACTGTTTCAGAATACATTATTAAAAGCTATTTTTAACATTTTAAAAACAAAATTCAAAGATTATTTCATTAATTTTATGGCTGAATCAAAAGAAATTCCATAAATTAGAAAACAAATGTTCAAGAAGAAGTGAAAATATAAAATAATGTTATTGCTGGTGGACCAGTTCTGGCTGAAAGATGTGATTATGGTGTTTGTTGTCTTATTATTTATTTGGCTCACATTTTGTATTACCCTGTATTGTGTTTATGTGGTATGAAATAACCTTCATCAGCGCGCGACATTTTTTTATCCACTTCTTCCTCCGTAAATCTTGATACATATTGACGATGACCCGCCCTGCTATACTTCTGATTGGCTCTGAGCATTTTTCAGCGTTTTTCGCCTGACCAATCAGAAAGGAGGGGCCGTATAAGCATACCCGCCCCCAAAGTGCCAAAAAGAAACATGACAGCGCGAGGAGAGATGCCAGGAGTACACAGAGAGCGCGCAGAAAGGCACCGCGCGCGCGCACGAAGTGGAGAATCAGCGCGCGATAACAGTTTTTATGCGCTCGGACTTTTGGCACTAATGTGACGCCATACAACTGGTGCCTCGTGCTTGGCAGCGGTGCTATAAATAGCCTCGCGCATGTCATTCGGAATGGCTCGATAGGAAGTTACGGGAAGCAGTGTCGATTGTCATTGTTGTTACGCGATTTCGTGAATAAAACTTTAAAAAAAAAAAAAATTTTAATTAATGAAAAAACGTATTTTTTATCACTGCAACCGTAACCCGGAATAGGTTGATGAAAACCGTACTAATTACGGGAAAACCGGAGTAGTTGGCAGGTATGTCATTGACAGTAAAGCATGATCGCAAGGTGAGCCACTTTTCATTTTGGTTAGCTTAGGTAGATTTTTACTTTGAAAGCCGGAAATGCGTGATTGGTTTGAAAAAGAGGTGCCTTGACTTGATTTGACGACAGACAGACTTTTTGCAACAAAAAAGTGCCTCTCGACTACCAATCTTCATTTTTCCTGAGCTTGTATCCCATCCTACCAAACCAATCTACATTTTACACAAAGGATTTGAACCCATCTGCGCTGTTGATTGCGCGACAATTTCTAGGAAGAATTACTAATGACGATGGATTAATTTGATTAATTGCCTCAACTTTGACAGCCCGAGTAGTACGCGATCATTATCATTATGAGTGTGCGTTGCCATAGTTACCAGACAGAGGTGTCCAGCTCGTGGCTGGAGGGCTGGCAAAAATCCAGCTGTGCAAAGAGTGGGAAGAGGACCTGCACTCCGCCGATGGAGTGTATGCCGCTCTGAACCGAATGAGTCACCACCGCCTTCACATCCTGCAGACACAAACACACGCGGTGTTAAACCTTATAATTAACATGCACCAATATTTACAGTAGAGGTGTCCCGATGCCACCTTTTCACTTCTGACACAATATTGTATAGACAGTCATTGATCCCATTAAATATCAGCAGGAAACAAATGTCCGTTCATTATGTTGTAGTGTGAAATGCTAGATAAGGCTTGATCAAGTGAAATTGAATGGTAGGTATGAAAAACACTAGCATATTAATTGGAATGATGCGGTCTTTAAGTTAAAGCAGAGTGGTAAATAGTTTTGGCCGACATCTTGTGGCCACAATAATTCATTAAGGTAAGCTACCGTATTTTCCGCACTATTAGCCGCACCTAAAAACCACAAATTTACTCAAAAGCTGACAGTGCGGCTTATAACCCGGTGCGCTTTATATATGGATTAATATTAAGATTCATTTTCATAAAGTTTCGGTCTCGCAACTACGGTAAACAGCCGCCATCTTTTTTCCCCGTAGAAGAGGAAGTGCTTCTTCTTCTACGCAAGCAACCGCCAAGGTAAGCACCCGCCCCCATAGAACAGGAAGCGCTTCTTCTTCTACTGTAAGCAACCACCCGCCCGCGTAGAAGAAGAAGAAAAAGCGCGCGGATATTACGTTTCATTTCCTTTGTGTGTTTACATCTGTAAAGACCACAAAATGGCTCCTACTAAGCGACAGGTTTCCGGTTCATGAAAAGACGCAATCTCTCCATCCGCACACGGACTACTATTTCACAGCAACTGCCTAAAGACTTTCAAGAAAAGCTGGCTACTTTCCGTGCATATTGTAAAAACAAGATAGCTGAAAAAAAGATCCGGCCAGAGAACATTATCAACATGGACGAGGTTCCACTGACTTTTGATATTCCTGTGAACCGCACTGTGGATACAACGGGAGCACGTACGGTGAATATTCGCACCACAGGGAATGAGAAGTCATCCTTCACTGTGGTTCTAGCTTGCCATGCTAATGGCCAGAAACTTCCACCCATGGTGATATTCAAAAGGAAGACCTTGCCAAAAGAGACCTTTCCAGCCGGCGTCATCATAAAAGCTAACTCGAAGGGATGGATGGATGAAGAAAAGATGAGCGAGTGGTTAAGTTAAGTTTACGCAAAGAGGCCGGGTGGCTTTTTTCACGCAGCTCCGTCCATGTTGATATACGACTCCATGCGCGCCCACATCACGCTGGTTTTTAATATATTATTAAAGTTTGACTGACCTATCTGACTGTTTTTTTGACATTCCTTTAGCGCAGTTAGATGCGGCTTATAACACGGGGCGGCTTATAGGTGGACAAAGTTTTGAAATATGCCGTTCATTGAAGGCGCGGCTTATAACCCAGGGCGCCTTATAGTGCGGAAAATACGGTAGGTATGAAAAACACTAGCCTATTAATTGGAATGATGCGGTCTTTAAGTTAAAGCAGAGTGGTAAATAGTTTTGGCCGACATCTTGTGGCCACAATAATTCATTAAGGTAAGCTAATGCCTTTTTTTTTTTTTTTTTTTTTTTTTTTAATAGATAAGATAAATAAATATTTTCTTGGATAAAAAGGAAAGTAAACAATATAAAAATAATTACATAGGGGAGAAAAAAGAAAGAAAAAAAAGTAATTAAATGAAAATGTTAGTGGACCAGCAGCACAAACTGTGTCCCTTGCAGAAGTGTTGTCCATGTTGTGGAAACCAGAGTATTGATGGCAGAAAGAAACAACCCCTTTTGTGTGAGTGGGTGTGTGTGAGTGTGAATAGGGGAGGGAGGGTTGTTTTTTTTGGGTTGATGCACTAGTTGAAAGTGTATCATGTGTTTTTTTTCTATGTTGATTTAATAAAAAAATAAATTAAAAAAAAGCTAATGCCGCAGTAAGTTGAATGATGCAGACACGTTTGTTACTGGATACATTCCAATACGCTTCTTGCTTTGGGAGGCGTTGCATCTGTAAGTAATATGCTACCTGGGGTTGCGCAATAAAGACGGTATAAATTATATACATTTGATTGAAGATGGAGATTTTAATATAATCATTATATTGTGATAATGCATATTGACACGTACAGTACAGGCCAAAAGTTTGGACACACCTCAGTCAATCTTTAATTTCATGACTATTTACATTGTAGATTGTCACATCAAAACTATGAATGAACACGTGGAGTTATGTACTTAACAAAAAAAAAAGGTGAAATAAGTGAAAACATGTTTTATATTCTACTTTCTTCAAAATAGCCACCTTTTGTTCTGACTACTGCTTTGCACACTCTTGGCATTCTCTCCATGAGCTTCAAGAGGTAGTCGTCTGAAATGGTTTTCACTTCACAGGTGTGCTTGAAGCTCATCCAGAGAATGCCTAGAGTGTGCAAAGCAGTAATCAGAGCAAAGGGCGGCTATTTTGAAGAAACTAGAATATTAAACATGTTTTCAGTTTTTCACCTTTTTTTTGTTAAGTACATAACTCCACATGTGTTCATTCATAGTTTTGATGTGACAATCTACAATGTAAATAGTCATGAAAATAAAGATTGAATGAGAAGGTGTGTCCAAACTTTTGGTCTGTACTGTATATATATATATAATTATATTCATGAATACTCCAAAAATTAAAATTAAATTAAATAAATGATCGTATAGTATCATACCTTCTTGTAGTAACAGTGTGCACGTTTAAGCTCGGTTTTCATTTTGGGAGCGTGTTTTTCAATTAACATTGAATGTGTTTTTAAGATGCAAATATCGGTCACACATTCCTCCACGTTTCACACAAGTGCTCATTAGTGTGGCGCAGACACAATCATTCTCTAACTAAATGAGTGCTGCTATAAAAAACTAAAAAAAAAACTATAGCAAGTGAGAAAAATAGTAGAGATGTTTTTTTTCCAGGGCCAATAACAATTGTTAGTAGTCAATGAGGCCAATAACCGATATTTGGAGCCAATATTCCTTTGCAGAAAAAGTTATTTTAAAATTGATAGATGTTGATAGTCCAACTCCTGCTGACTGGTATACACACATAATACATACCGACTGGTATACACACATAATACATACTGACTGGTATACACACATAATACATACTGACTGGTATACACACATAATACATACCGACTGGTATACACACATAATACATACTGACTGGTATACACACATAATACATACTGACTGGTATACACACATAATACATACCGACTGGTATACACACATAATACATACTGACTGGTATACACACATAATACATACTGACTGGTATACACACATAATACATACTGACTGGTATACACACATAATACATACTGACTGGTATACACACATAATACATACTGACTGGTACACACACATAATACATACTGACTGGTATACACACATAATACATACTGACTGGTATACACACATAATACATACTGACTGGTATACACACATAATACATACTGACTGGTATACACACATAATACATACTGACTGGTACACACACATAATACATACTGACTGGTACACACAACCTATGGAGATGATATCAGTAGAAAAAACTGCATTGAGTTGAGATAATAATGAGTCATATTGGAATATGGGATCCATTATTTAAATTTGTTTTAACTATTAAACGAACCTAAAATAGGACTTATTTTATCTTTGTGGAAAATATTGGACACAGTGTGTTGTCAAACTTATGAGATGTAATGCAAGTGTCAGTCACTGTGACAATATTGTTCATTTTTTACATGTTTAAATTAGATTTTTTTTATAAATGGCTGTGATGATAATGTAAAGGAGGGATTTCTAATCACTGCTATGTTGGAATTCTTATTAATATTGATATCATTCATTTTTGTTTGACTACTTTTGGATTGTTTTGTGTCATGTTTGTGTGTCCTCTCAATAACTCTGTTGATTGCTATTCTGAATGTTGCTGGTTTTGGAATTGGAATTGTATTATTATTGTTAGAGATGTCCGATAACATCGGACTGCTGATATATGCTTTAAAATGTGATATCGGAAATGATCGGTATCGGTTTCAAAAAGTAAAATGTATGACTTTTTAAAACGCCGCTGTGTACACGGACGTAGGGAGAAGTACAGAGCGCCAATAAACCTTAAAGGGGAATATTATTACAATTTCAGAAGGGTTAAAACCATTAAAAATCAGTTCCCAGTGGCTTATTTTATTTTTCAAAGTTTTTTTCAAAATTTTACCCATCACGCAATATCCCTAAAAAAAGCTTCAAAGTGCCTGATTTTAACCATCGTTATATACACCCGTCCATTTTCCTGTGACGTCACATAGTGAAGCCAACACAAACAGACATGGCGGAAAGAACAGCAAGCTATAGCGACATTAGCTCGGATTTCAGCGGCTTAAGCGATTCAACAGATTACGCATGTATTGAAACGGATGGTTGTAGTGTGGAGGCAGGTAGCGAAAAGGAAATTGAAGAAGAAACTGAAGCTATTGAGCCATATCGGTTTGAACCGTATGCAAGCGAAACCGACGAAAACGACACGACAGCCAGCGACACGGGAGAAAGCGAGGACGAATTCGGCGATCGCTTTCTAACCAACCAACGATTGGTATGTGTTTGTTTGGCATTAAAGGAAACTAACAACTATGAACTAGGTTTACAGCATATGAAATACATTTGGCAACAACATGCACTTTGAGAGTGCAGACAGCCCATTTCAGGCGCGCTAAGAACATATATTTTTCCACGATTTCAGCACTCAGGTTAACCATACCTAAATAGACACAAAATACTGCATTACACAAGACTACCCGAATGTACTCCAATGATTGAAAAAAATAAATGTTTTTAAGCTAAATTATTGGTAAACACAGTTTATGTATAATAATTTACATAAAAAACATGAGTAATGAATAAAGTTTTCATCAATTAATATATTCTGTAGACATACCCTCATCCGCTCTCTTTTCCTGAAAGCTGATCTGTCCAGTTTTGGAGTTGATGTCAGCATCTGCTTTGAGTGTCGCAGGATATCCACACATTCTTGCCATCTCTGTCGTAGCATAGCTTTCGTGGGTAAAGTGTGCGGAACAAACGACTGACCATTTCGTCGGCTTTCCCCACACCCTCGTATTTTGAACAAATTTCGTCCAATTTCTTGCCACTTTCGCATCTTTGGGCCACTGGTGCAACTTGAATCCGTCCCTGTTCGTGTTGTTACACCCTCCGACAACAC
>NC_084574.2:3207500-3210000 GCF_033978685.3 Nerophis lumbriciformis | reverse complement strand
CGGAATATATACTGTACTGTGCAATCTACTAATAAAAGTTTCAATCAATCAATCAAAAGTGTGAAGGAAAAAAGGCCCCTTTTTTATTTCAACCGTACATCCCGTCAAAAGCCTAAAGACTGACTGCACAGTTCCTGTCTTCACAATAAAAGTGCCGCTCCATCGCGCCTGCATACCTGCCAACTTTTGAAATCAGAAAAACCTAGTAGCCAGGGTCCAGGGGCCGCAGGCCCCGGTAGGTCCAGGACAAAGTCCTGGTGGGGGGTTCCTTCGCCCCCTGACGCAAAATGATTATTAGCATTCAGACAGGTTAAAATGTTGCTAAAACCATCACTTTTCTATCAGTCACAGTGACTTTTCAAAACAAAAATATTACAGCAAAAATCATATGGGTTGATTGACATGTTTATTCTGTAAGCTAACTTCAATAGTTTGAAATTATTTTGACAGTTAATGCCAGTTATCCTGTCAACCTTTCACAAGACTTCAATTTGTTAATTGAAAGTATAAACAGTATAAACACTTTTTACAGTAAACAAATGGTAAAACAGTACTAAACAATTCCATTAAAAAAAAAATTGGTGTCATTATAACTTTCTGTCCAAGCTTGTATAATCTACTGCCTTGTTCAATTGTAAAAAATATTCTGTGCCTAAAATTCACATTTCTATCACAATGATCATCCTGTAAACATGGTAAGCTAACTTCATTAAAATTAATAGTCCTGTCAATAGCATGGAATTACAATTCAAATGTAGTTTTTTTGTAAGCCTTTCAAAAGAATTCAAAATATGAAAAATTAATGAAAATGAATTTAAGCCATCAGACAATTGAAAAGTGGCACATCACATCTCTAATGTAATCATTTGAACTTTTCAACAGAAATAGCACTGCAAAAATATTAAGGACATACTTCTGTATTTTGGTAGTTATGCTGTCAACATTTAACAAGATTTCTTCAACTTGGACTTGAAAGCATAAATAGTATAAACACTTTTAACAGTATAACAGTACTAAACAATTCCAATAGATAACATTGGTGTCATTACCTTTTTGTTTGCTCAATTATTGCCTCCGTAAATAAAACTTCGGCATTTATCACATCCAAAGAATCTGTTTGGGCGACGAAAAACGTTGAAAGTTTTCCACTTGTATCGCTAGCAACGGCATTAGACTTGTGTTTTTTTGTCCCAACGTGGTCTTTTACATCGCTAATTCCTCCGTGTCCGATCGAAAAATCTTGTCTGCACAAGGTGCAATTCGCGTAGTTTTCACCCTTTTTGGAACGGATATTTATTCCCGGATAGGCTTTTGAATATTCTTCACGGAATGACTGCAGTTTTCTTTTCGGTTTAAGACTCGTATGCGATTTTTCTCCGGCTGATTCCATGATCGTTCGCTGGTTTGGAAACAATGGCCTCGTGCTTGGCATTCGGAATGGCTCGATAGGAAGTTACGGGAAGCAGTGTCGATTGTCATTGTTGTTACGCGATTTCGTGAATAAAACTTAAAAAAAAAAAAAAAATTTTAATTAATGAAAAACCGTATATTTTATCACTGCAACCGTAACCCGGAATAGGTTGATGAAAACCGTACTAATTACGGGAAAACCGGAGTAGTTGGCAGGTATGCGCCTGCGCTTTCAAAACAAGAGCCTCCGAAAGCCAGCGCAAACAAGCTAGCAAGCTACGGAGTTTGCCGCCAATGTATTTCTTGTAAAGTGTATAAAAACGAATATGGAAGCTGGACAAATAAGATGCCAAAAACCAACCACTTTCATGTGGTATTAGACAGAAAGGAGGAACTTTTTTTCTCCACCATTTGAAAACGTGGACGCTATCAGCACTACTGTCTGATTCCAATCAATGCAAGTCATCAGAATCAGGTAATACACCAACTTATATTCTTGTCTTCATGAAAGAAAGGAATCTATGTGTTAAACATGCATGTATATTCATTAAAACACCTTTAACATGTAAACAAAAACGGCAAAATAAATAAATATAAATTATATACTCATATATATATATATATATATATATATATATATATATGTATATGTATATATATGTATGTATGTATATATATATATATATATATATATATATATATATATATATATATATATATATATATATATATATATATATATATATATATATATGATATGTGTGAGTATGTTACTCATCAGTTACTCAGTACTTGAGTAGTTTTTTCACAACATACTTTTTACTTTTACTCAAGTAAATATTTGGGTGACTACTCCTTACTTTTACTTGAGTAATAAATCTCTAAAGTAACAGTACTCTTACTTGAGTACAATTTCTGGCTACTCTACCCACCTCTGATCATTAGTAAAGACATGACAACGGATGTATTTTTTTAATGCATTCTAAATGGTAAAAAAATGCCATCAAAAGTCAGCTTACAATGGAGCTTATTATAGTCACTTTATTCTGCCTGTAAAGCCCTTAAAAACATCCAAACACCTCCATTAAGG
>NC_084574.2:3150000-3202500 GCF_033978685.3 Nerophis lumbriciformis | reverse complement strand
AAACTTCCACCCATGGTGATATTCAAAAGGAAGACCTTGCCAAAAGAGACCTTTCCAGCCGGCGTCATCATAAAAGCTAACTCGAAGGGATGGATGGATGAAGAAAAGATGAGCGAGTGGTTAAGGTAAGTTTACGCGAAGAGGCCGGGTGGCTTTTTTCACGCAGCTCCGTCCATGTTGATATACGACTCCATGCGCGCCCACATCACGCTGGTTTTTAATATATTATTAAAGTTTGACTGACCTATCTGACTGTTTTTTTTTACATTCCTTTAGCGCAGTTAGATGCGGCTTACAACACGGGGCGGCTTATAGGTGGACAAAGTTTTGAAATATGCCGTTCATTGAAGGCGCGGCTTATAACCCAGGGCGCCTTATGGTGCGGAAAATACGGTACTTACTTTTTTTTCTTTTTTTTTCTTGCCCTGATGTGGGATCTGAGCTGAGGGTGTCGTTGTGGCTCGTGCAGCCCTTTGAGACATTTGTGATTAAGGGCTATATAAGTCAACTTTGATTGACTGATTAATTGATACTTTGTCAGGAAAGGTTCTAGGTCTCCCCTCTTGTTTATTTCATACACAAATCTGTCAGAGTACATAGGACAAAAATCAAATACGTTGATTAAGTAATTGTTAGTTTGTTAAATAGATATGCAGTCACGGGTGTCAGCTGCCGGGTGCTAGTCGCTGTACTGTAGTTTGTTTACATAAACACGTCCTGGCAAGATGCAAAGTTAAATTATGAAATGCGACCTTACCCGAGCAAAAATGATGCATGATTTATCTGGGAGAGTCTTGACACCAATTTCCTTGACCCAGCCACACAGAAAGAAATTGTAGGCCTCCATGCTTTTCAAAGTTTGTTATCAGTTTTGTCATGGAGAATGATGTCTGGAGCGCAAGATAACTTGAAATGTCTGGGAACTCCACCGACAGATAGTCCTGGATATCACTCGACAAATCTTTTTTTGATAAAGTACCGGGTTCTATTCCATTGCATTGTTCAATTTTTTTGCTCGTATCCGCTTTTCGCAGGAAGATCTCGGCCACTGGCGTACTTTGAGAGATGGCGTGCTGCTTGCAGCCATCTTGGCTTGGTTGACCACCACCGTTTTTTCACTTCCGGGAAGAAGTCACGTGACGGAATACAAGCAATACAAAGTTTTCCACTTCCAAACCCTTTTTCGCAACCGTTTAGGTTCATAGATTGAGGTTTCACTGTAAATCTCACAAGAATGAAAAGGATGATCATAATTGAACCTCACAAATCTCAACATAAAATGTATCTTTTTTTTTAATGGCTGATGCTTTTATTAGATTATCTGTAGGTGCAAACAGTCAGTGTATACATGACTTAGAGCAGGGGTGCTCACACTTTTTCTGCAGGCGAGCTACTTTTCAATTGATCAAGTCGTGGGGATCTACCTCATTCATATATATCATTTATATTTACTTATTTATGAAATATATGTTTTTGTTAACAAGTTAAAGGTGTTTAATGATAATGCAAGCATGTTTAACACATATCGTTAATATTGTTAATACATTAAAGGTGTTTAATGATAATACAAGTATGTTTAATACATATACCGTATTTTCCGCACTATTAGCCGCACCTAAAAACCACAAATTTACTCAAAAGCTGACAGTGCGGCTTATAACCCGGTGCGCCTTATATATGGATTAATATAAATATTTATTTTCATAAAGTTTCGGTCTCGCAACTACGGTAAACAGCTGCCATCTTTTTTCCCCGTAGAAGAGGAAGCGCTTCTTCTTCTATGGTAAGCAACCGCCAAGGTAAGCACCCGCCCCCATAGAAGAGGAAGCGCTTCTTCTTATACTGTAAGCAACCACCCGCCCCCATAGAAGAAGAAGCCCCCGGATATTGCGTTTCATTTCATTTGTGTGTTTACATCTGTAAAGACCACAAAATGGCTCCTACTAAGCGACACGCGTATAACGCAGAATTTAAACTTAAGGCAATATTTAACCAAAGAACTCCAACCGCTCGATATTGGTGTCAACAGGGCATTTAAAGCACGACTGCGAACGGCGTGGGAACAATGGATGACCGAAGGCGAACACACCTTCACTAAGACAGGGAGACAGCGCCGGACGACATACGCCAACATCTGCCAGTGGATCGTAAATGCCTGGGCGGATATTTCGGTCACAACTGTGGTTCGAGCTTTCCGGAAGGCAATGACTTCGACGAGACGGAGCCGGCCATTTTGGATCCCGTATTCGCCCAACTTTTTAATTCGGACACCGAAGGAGAAGAATTCGAGGGATTTATGAATGAAGAATGACTTCAGAAAGTGAGCGTTATGTTTATTTTGTGTGTTGTGACATTAACGTTCGAGCAACATTAAGTTATTGATGCTTATTGATTGCACATTTGCACATTACCGTACATTTTGGGAGTGAACAGAGTTGTTAGAACGCTGGTTTTTAATATATTATTAAAATTTGACTGACCTATCTGACTGTTTTTTTGACATTCCCTTTAGCGCAGTTAGATGCGGCTTATAACACGGGGCGGCTTATAGGTGGACAAAGTTTTGAAATATGCCGTTCATTGAAGGCGCGGCTTATAACCCAGGGCGCCTTATGGTGCGGAAAATACGGTAGTTAATATTGTTAACAAGTTAAAGGTGTTTAAAGATAATGCAAGCATGTTTAACACATATAGTTAATATTGTTAACAAGTTAAAGGTGGCTAAAAATAATACAAGCATGTTTAACACAAATAGTTAATATTGTTAACAACTTAAAGGTGGTTAAAGATAAAACAAGCATGTTTAACACATATAGTTAATATTGTTAACAACTTAAAGGTGGTTAAAGATAATACAAGCATGTTTAACACATATAGTTAATATTGTTAACTTAAAGGTGGTTAAAGATAATACAAGCATGTTTAACACATATAGATTCCTTTCTTTCATGAAGACAAGAATATAAATTGGTGTATTACCTGATTCTGATGACTTGCATTGATTGGAATCAGACAGTGGTGATGATAACGTCCGCATTTTCGAATGGAGGAGAAAAAAAGTCCTCCTTTCTGTCCAATACCACATGAAAGTGGTTGGTTTTTGGCATCTTATTTGTCCAGCTTCCGTACTCCTTTGTATACACTTTACAAGAAATACATTGTCGGCAAACTCCGTAGCTTGCTAGCTTGTGCACGCCAGCTTTCTGAGACTCTTATTTTGGTAGCGCAGGCAGGATGAAGCAGAGCTTTTATTGTGCAACTGTGCAGTCGGTCTTTGGAGTTTTGACGACAGGTACGGCGCCAGAGTCTGTTGAAATAAAGTGTTTCTCGCCTTCCAGTCGGTAATTTTAATGAGCTGGCAGCAGCCAGCGTCATCTCAGAAGACCCTCGGGTGCCGTGAATGTCAATCAAGTGACAAAAGTGACGTCATAGTGAAGATTTACGATCGCTCATTTTTAGGACTATTTTTTTAATGCCTGCCTGGTGATCGACTGACACACCCTCCGAGATCGACCGGTAGATCGCGATCGACGTAATGAGCACCCCTGACTTAGAGAATACATGTTTTAGTCATATTTTACTAACCAGTAGAGGTAAGGCTTGTCTTTGTCCACATTGATGTTGTTGAGAGGGTCCATGCGCAGCCACGTATGGAATGTAAAGCCATTCTGGTAAGGCCACCTTGCAATAGGTGGAAGAGCTATGGCCTGTTAGGAAGACAATAAAAGAGCATCCGGTATGTAAACAGAAATATCTTGTTTGCAGCTCTGGACATTTTTAAAAAGGTGAACTTACAGCAGCGTTTTTCCCGGGGAAGCTGAAGAAGGAGTCAGGTCCATTCCTGTGAGCCATGTACTTCAGCACTGACAGAAGCTTCACTGCATGACGAGGCTGAGTGACAAAAAGTGACAAAACAAACTTGTCAAGCATATTTTAAAGTATAGGCGACTGACATGCGTCATTTTTTCCCCCCCAATCTCTCCTATCCAAATATAATAAGATGGCCAAATAATATTGTTGATCTTGATGCTGTACAGATCTACTAGACAAAAGAGAAGTGTGGGATAATTCTCTTGTTGCATCATGTGTGTTTAATTGTATTCATTGTTTCAGATCAGGAAGGGATAGAAAGTAGAAAAAACAAGCAGCGTTGGTCGGGCCCGCATATTTGGCAGGTGCTAGTCCTAAGTGTCCCATTACTTTTGTTCAGTTTTCGTCATAAGTGTCCCAATACTTTTGTCTACTTTTAGTCCGAATTGTCCCAATACTTTTGTTTAGTGTACCTACCTTGTCTGCATTGTGTGGGCACGCTGGTGCTGCCTGCTTTTAAGCAGCCATCTTGAAAAAACAGCAGCATCAGCGCAGAGGTTCTTTGAAGGGTCATAAAATCCAAACCGGAGCAGGTATCACAACTCTTTCGTCAACTTTTAATCAGAAGGGTTTAATCTCTCTCCTGTGTTAGTTTGAAGCCGAAACAACAAACGCGCTCAGAGGAGATAATGTTTGAAGAAAGGTGACCGGTTTTTACAAAATTTTTGTTTTGAAGGGGGAATAGCAAACTTCCTGTTGATTTTTGCTGGGGGTTGTCAATTTATGAAATGTAGGTCTAAGTGAGACCTACGGAGAGGATTTAGTTTCATGTCTCTCCGACCTTCCCAGTGGGAGTTACAGGCAGTTTTGTCAATTTTTCTTCCAAGGAGCAGTTTTTTCTGCGTTTTATTAAAAAATTGCGGTAGAGCACAATTTTTAAATTTGGGGTTAGGTTTTTTTTATTAGATCACAATTTTTGGCAGTCCTGATGTGTGCGTTCAGTTTGGTGAGTTTTGAAGCGTGTTAAGGGGGTCAAATTACAGCTCAAAAAGGCAAAAGTGACTGTTTTTAGTACTTTTTTGTCTTGAAGGGGGAATTGCCAACTTCCTGTTGATTTTTGCCCAATGATATACAATTATGAAAACCAGGTCTAAGTCAAACCTACATAGAGGTTTTTATTTCATGTCTCTCCAACCTTCCTAGTGGGAGTTACAGGCAGTCTAGGTTTTTTTTTTTCTAGGGGGCGCTAGAGCGCAATTTTGAGTTTTGGGGTTCGGTTTTTTCATTAAAAGACAATTTTCGCAGGTCCTGATGTGTGGGTCAAATATGGTGAGTTTTGAAGCATGTTAAGTGGGTCAAATTAGTGCTCAAAGAGGCGGCCGGTATAATAATAATAAAACCTTACAAATTCAATAGGTCCTTATGTCCCATTGCATAAGGACTCCCTTTGGGAGTCCTTATACAATGGGCCATGCGGGCCCTAATAAGAAAACAGAGACAACAACAACAGAAGTACATCAGTAATACAATATATACAAATAGGACACCAGTGAAGTAGACAGTAATAACAGTATTGACAATGGATAGTTGCTTAATAGTAATAACAATATTAATTATGAATAATTCAATTTACTCGTATTATCAACATTACCATCATTTCAAATGTAACAATACATAAATTAGATATATAATTGAATTATAAGAGAAAGGAGAAAAAAACCCTTAAATTTTCATATGTTTGTCTGCATGTTTGTACCACAACGATGTAGCATGTTGGTGGTATTACAAAGGTCATGAATCTGTACTATTCAACTGTGATTAAGAAATCATGTTGGCACAAACAGACCTGGATTCCAGTCGGGAAGGTAGTGTTAGTACTGTAATCTAATAACCAAGGTTTGTAGGAATTTGGTAGTTGTTTAGGTTGTTGGGTATGCGCATAGGTTGGTAGATGTTTGTAATGATTTAGGTAGACGGACATGTTAGTTGAGCATGTAAGACTGGTAGTTAAACTGACCATTATTTAGTCAGTCTGTCAGTCACATTGGCTGTTTAGTTTACCACTTAGTTAGTGTTATAGTTTGTACGTTTAGGAGCTACAGTGGATGGTCTGTTGGGTTAGGAGCTACAGCAGTCAGTCAGTCAGTCAAGTAATGAGCTTAGTCAGTCGATAATGCTGGCAATGAGTTTGCTTAGTTGGTTTGTAGATACAATGGCTGTTTAGTCTACCACTGTGTTACTTTAGTTAGTAGATACAGGGGCTGCTTAGCTAGTTTTAGTTAGTAGATACAATGGCTGCTGAGCTACTTTTAGTTAGTACCTGGTAAACACAGTGGCTGCTTCGTCACTTTTAGTTCAAAATAGCCACCATTTGCTCTGATTACTGCTTTGCACACTCTTTGCATTCTCTGGATGAGCTTCGAGCACACCTGTGAAGTGAAAACCATTTCAGGTGACTACTTCTTGAAGCTCATGAAGAGAATGCCAAGAGTGTGCAAAGCAGTAATCAGAGAAAAGGGTGGCTATTTTTAAGGATCTAGAATATAAAACATGTTTTCAGTTATTTCACCTTTTTTTTGTAGGGGAACATTATCACCACACCTATGTAAGCGTCAATATATACCTTGATGTTGCAGAAAAAAAGACCTTTTTTTTTTTAACCGATTTCCGAACTCTAAATGGGTGAATTTTGGCGAATTAAACGCCTTTCTATTATTCGCTCTCGGAGCGATGACGTCACATCGGGAAGCAATCCGCCATTTTCTCAAACACCGAGTCAAATCAGCTCTGTTATTTTCCGTTTTTTCGACTGTTTTCCGTACCTTGGAGACATCATGCCTCGTCGGTGTGTTGTCGGAGGGTGTAAAAACACCAACAGGGACGGATTCAAGTTGCACCAGTGGCCCAAAGATGCCAAAGTGGCAAGAAATTGGACGTTTGTTCCGCACACTTTACCCACGAAAGCTATGCTACGACAGAGATGGCAAGAATGTGTGGATATCCTGCGACACTCAAAGCAGATGCATTTCCAACCATAAAGTCAAAGAAATCTGCCGCCAGATCCCCATTGAATCTGCCAGAGTGTGTGAGCAATTCAGGGACAAAGGACCTCGGTAGCACGGCAAGCAATGGCGGCAGTTTGTTCCCGCAGACGAGCGAGCTAAACCCCCTGGATGTCTTGGCTCACACCGTCCCTTTTGCCATTGAAGATGATCAAGAGAAGAATATCGACCCTAGCTTCCCTGGCCTGCTGACATCAACTCCAAAACTGGACAGATGTATGTCTACAGAATATATTAATTGATGAAAATTGGGCTGTCTGCACTCTCAAACTGCATGTTGTTGCCAAATGTATTTCATATGCTGTAAACCTAGTTCATAGTTGTTAGTTTCCTTTAATGCCAAACAAACACATACCAATCGTTGGTTAGAAGGCGATCGCCGAATTCGTCCTCGCTTTCTCCCGTGTCGCTGGCTGTCGTGTCGTTTTCGTCGGTTTCGCTTGCATACGGTTCAAACCGATATGGCTCAATAGCTTCAGTTTCTTCTTCAATTTGGTTTTCGCTACCTGCCTCCACACTACAACCATCCGTTTCAATACATGCGTAATCTGTTGAATCGCTTAAGCCGCTGAAATCCGAGTCTGAATCTGAGCTAATGTCGCTATAGCTTGCTGTTCTATGCGCCATGTTTGTTTGTGTTGGCTTCACTATGTGACGTCACAGGAAAATGGACGGGTGTATATAACGATGGTTAAAATCAGGCACTTTGAAGCTTTTTTTTTTAGGGATATTGCGTGATGGGTAAAATTTGGAAAAAAACTTCGAAAAATAAAATAAGCCACTGGGAACGGATTTTTAATGGTTTTAACAATTCTGAAATTGTGATAATGTTCCCCTTTAAGTACATAACTCCACATGAGTTCATTCATAGTTTTGATGTGACAATCTACAATGTAAATAGTCATGAAAATAAAGAAAACGCATTGAATGAGAAGGTGTGTCCAAAATGTTGGCCTGTACTGTATATAGAAGGAAAAAAATAGAGCAAAAAAGCATAATGTAATGAGAAAAGCCTGAAATGGGACGGCGTGGCGCAGTGGCAGAGTGGCCGTGCGCAACCCGAGGGTCCCTGGTTCAATCCCCACCTAGTACCAACCTCGTCATGTCCGTTGTGTCCTGAGCAAGACACTTCACCCTTGCTCCTGATGGGTGCTGGTTAGCGCCTTGCATGGCAGCTCCCTCCATCAGTGTGTGAATGTGTGTGTGAATGGGTAAATGTGGAAGTAGTGTCAAAGCGCTTTGAGTACCTTGAAGGTAGAAAAGCGCTATACAAGTACCGTATTTTCCGCACTATTAGCCGCACCTAAAAACCACAAATTAACTCAAAAGCTGACAGTGCGCCTTATAACCCGGTGCGCTTTATATATGGATTAATATTAAGATTCATTTTCATAAAGTTTCGGTCTCGCAACTACGGTAAACAGCCGCCATCTTTTTTCCCCGTAGAAGAGGAAGTGCTTCTTCTTCTACGCAAGCAACCGCCAAGGTAAGCACCCGCCCCCATAGAACAGGAAGCGCTTCTTCTTCTACTGTAAGCAACCACCCGCCCGCGTAGAAGATGAAGAAGCGCGCGGATATTACGTTTCATTTCCTTTGTGTGTTTACATCTGTAAAGACCACAAAATGGCTCCTACTAAGCGACAGGTTTCTGGTTCATGAAAAGACGCAATCTCTCCATCTGCACACGGACTACTATTTCACAGCAACTGCCTAAAGACTTTCAAGAAAAGCTGGCTACTTTCTGTGCATATTGTAAAAACAAGATAGCTGAAAAAAAGATCCGGGCAGAGAACATTATCAACATGGACGAGGTTCCACTGACTTTTGATATTCCTGTGAACCGCACTGTGGATACAACGGGAGCACGTACGGTGAATATTCGCACCACAGGGAATGAGAAGTCATCCTTCACTGTGGTTCTAGCTTGCCATGCTAATGGCCAGAAACTTCCACCCATGGTGATATTCAAAAGGAAGACCTTGCCAAAAGAGACCTTTCCAGCCGGCGTCATCATAAAAGCTAACTCGAAGGGATGGATGGATGAAGAAAAGATGAGCGAGTGGTTAAGGTAAGTTTACGCGAAGAGGCCGGGTGGCTTTTTTCACGCAGCTCCGTCCATGTTGATATACGACTCCATGCGCGCCCACATCACGCTGGTTTTTAATATATTATTAAAGTTTGACTGACCTATCTGACTGTTTTTTTGACATTCCTTTAGCGCAGTTAGATGCGGCTTACAACACGGGGCGGCTTATAGGTGGACAAAGTTTTGAAATATGCCGTTCATTGAAGGCGCGGCTTATAACCCAGGACGCCTTATGGTGCGGAAAATACGGTACAACCCATTTATCATTTATTTATTTAAATGTTGACGCAAATAATGAATAACAAATATTTGTCTAGTTTAAATATATGTACCGTTTCTTTGGCCTCTTTAGTTTTCCATTTCATTAGAAACAACATGATGACATCTACCACCCCCACCCCTCTGTTGTCGAAAATCGAGTTTTTAAAAGGGAAATAAATCTGGATCTTATTTTTGGCCAAAATCATGCAGCTCGAGCAGATTAGTTGGTTAAAAGAGATGAGGCAGTTTGATGACGAAACACTGCAGTTCATGTGGAGACATGGCTGCAGAGAATCCTTCTGGACCAACATGACCCAGCTCATCAGTGTGACAAGGGCATCGGCCCGGTGGGGCAACAGCAGTTGACGTGCTGCCAGCACATTCATCACGTATGTGTCCGCCACAACTAAGACGACATCACGGAAGGCGGTTATGCCCGTGACTCACCCACTGGCCTTTCTCTCCTTGAAGCTTGCTGAAGAACAGCTTCAGCTCTTTGACCGTGATGCTGTAGCTGGCCAGCACGCCCAGCATGTCCACCAGCAGGTCTGAAAGGCACAAGCAGGGAAAAAAAAAGAAAATAGTTATTTCGACTGAGAGTAAATCAAGGAAGTTATCAAAAGGAGTGAGCTTTGTGAGAGCTGTGTATACTGTAATACCTTGTATTCTACCTGCTAAGCAACCAGAAAATTGATGAACAAACTAGAGATTGCCCGATTATCGGCGTCGATATTTGGCATTTTCATGTATATCAGGTAGGGTTGTCCCGATACCAAAATTTTGGTACCGGTACCAGTACCAAAATGTATTTTGATACTTTTCTAAATAAAAGGGGACCACAAAAAGTGGCAATATTGGCTTTATTTTAACAAAAAATCTTAAAGTACATGAAACATATGTTTCTTATTGCAATTTAGTCCTTAAATAAAATAGTGAACATACTAGACAACTTGTCTTTTAGTAGTAAGTAAACAAACAAAGACTCCTAATTAGCCTGCTGACATATGCAGTAACATATTGTGTCATTTATACACCTATTATTTTGTCAACATTATGAAGGACAAGATGTAAAAATTGATTATTAATAGAGATGTCCTGCCAATATTATCGGCCGATAAATGATTTAAAATATAATATCTGAAATTATCGGTATAGTTTTTTTTTAAATTATTGGTATCGTTTTTAAAAAAAATTAAATTAACATAAAAAACACAAGATACACTTACAATTAGTACACCAACCCAAAAAACCTTTCTCCCCCATTTACACTCATTCACATTCATTCACACAAAAGGGTTGTTTCTTCCTGTGATTAATATTGTGGTTCCTACATTATATATCAATATATATCAATACAGTCTGCAAGGGATACAGTCCGTAAGCACACATGATTGTGCGTGCTGCTGCTCCACTAATAGTACTAACCTTTAACACTTCATTTGACTCATTTTCATTAATTGCTCGTTTCTATGTAACAGTTTTTATATTGTTTTACTTTCTTTTTTACTCAAGAAAATGTTTTTAATTTATTTATGTTATTTTATTAATTTTTAAAAAAAGGACCTTATCTTCACCATACCTGGTTGTCCAAATTAGGCATAATAATGTGTTAATTCCATGACTGTATCAGTGACGTGCGGTCACTAGAGGCAGGTGAGGCCATCATGGAAAGAAAAAAAATGTAAAAAGAAAATAAATTAATTAAATTGTTATATGTATTCAGTGATTATACTATAAAGTTATTTTCCATTTAACTTCACCAGTTTTCGATTATTTTTATTCAAAAATCGCTGAATTTTCACATTTGCCACTCAAATACTGAGAAGAGACGGTGCGGTGATCAGCAGCCAGTTGAGGCACGTCACTCAGTTGTGCCTCAACATGGAATGCGGACTCGGCTAACTGCTGGCCTGCTGTGCAGTGAGACTGTATTGCTATATGAATTATATTATACATTTCCATAGTTTAGTTAGCTGAGGTATATAATGTGCAGTGTATTTTGTCAACAACTGTATGTATTTCTTGTGCTGAGCGATCATAAAAACTGCTGCGAAGACGCACTGTGAGGCTCGCGTAACCCCGCCTCCTGGTGCCGGTTAAGGCACTTTCGCCGCAGACTGCACCCCCCGACGGGAGCGCCACACCAACCAAAGTCCACCCTCAAACCCTCCACGTGCAAGACCGAATCCACCCAAAAAAAGTCACTTAACAAGAAGCCAAAAAGTGCAGAAACAACAATGCTCGCGCCGGAGGAGCCGTGAACGACTGCAGGGACACAACATTAGGTACACCTGCAGACTGCAGCACGGATTTCATATTTCATTCATTCACAACTCCTCCAACACGAACACCACTGTTCCCGCACTTCTAAGTAAAGGTAAGACCATAATACGTTTTTTTTAATTAAATGTGCTTTTTTGTGTGCTACAGTTTGTATGTGTAAAGTTAAAGTTAAGTTAAAGTACCAATGATTGTCACACCCACACTACGTGTGATGAAATTTGTCCTCTGCATTTGACCCATCCTCTTCTTCACCCCCTGGGAGGTGAGGGAAGCAGTGGGCAGCAGCGGCGCCGCGCCCGGGAATAATTTTTGGTGGTTTAACCCCCAATTCCAACCCTTGATGCTGAGTGTTAAGCAGGGAAGAATGCTGGTATGAGCTTTTAAACATAACCCGTTAACTGCTGCCAATCAAATGGTGAATAAGATACTCTTTAGGGTTCATATGTTTGTAAATCTGACTGTGATGAAGTCAGTGCCTCACCAGCCATCAACCTCACCGCACGTTACTGGACTGTATATATAGCGGTATCGGTTGATATCGGTATCGGTAATTAAGAGTTGGACAATATCAGAATATCGGATATCGGCAAAAAGCCATTATCGGACATCCCTAATTATTAATCTACTTGTTCATTTACTGTTAATATCTGCTTATTTTCTGTTTTAACATGTTCTATCTACACTTCTGTTCAAATGTAATAATCACTTATTCTTCTCTTCTTTGATACTTTAAATCAGTTTTGGCTGATTCTACAAATTTAGGTATGGATCCGATACCAAGTAGTTACAGGATCATACATTGGTCATATTCAAAGTCCTCATGTGTCCAGGGACGTACTTCCTGAGTTTATAAACATAATATGAATTTTTTAAAAAGGTAAAAAATATCAATGTAATCATAGTAGCGTCCAGTAGATACGCTATTGGTATCATTACAGTGGATGTCAGGTGTAGATCCACTCATGGCATTTGTTTACATGCAGGCACGCTAGCTTGCTGTTAGTGGTGAGCTATTGTATCCTCCTACGATGTGTAGTGAAGCATGTTTAGCTCGCCATCGATGTAATGGGCACCTCTGACTTAAATCGGTCGATCTCTCAAACAAACCAAACAAGTATAAAAAATAATGTTTTTTGACCAAGCAGGCAAGTGAAACGAACACAGGCATTTTGATGATGGAAAAAGTGCATTAGAAGGACAGCACAACACAAATGTAGGGAACATTTGCACTTCAGTAAACATTGTCATCGCTTCACCCTCAGTTGACTGCACAGTTGCTGTCGGCCCGCGCTGATCTAACTGGCAAAAGGGCACTGATGCGAACACGGTGGAAATAAATTCTAGTAATCTGCAGATGAGCAGAGGTGGGTAGAGTAGCCAGAATTTGTACTCAAGTAAGAGTACTGTTACTTTAGAGATTTAATACTCAAGTAAAAGTAAGGAGTAGTCACCCAAATATTTACTGGAGTAAAAGTAAAAAGTATGTTGTGAAAAAACTACTCAAGTACTGAGTAACTGATGAGTAACATACACACACATATCATATATATATATATATATATATATATATATATATATATATATATATATATATATATATATATATGTATATATATATATATATACACATTGATATATACAGTATATAATTTATATTTATTTATTTTGCCGTTTTTGTTTACATGTTAAAGGTGTTTTAATGAATATACATGCATGTTTAACACATATAGATTCCTTTCTTTCATGAAGACAAGAATATAAGTTGGTGTATTACCTGATTCTGATGACTTGCATTGATTGGAATCAGACAGTAGTGATGATAACGTCCACATTTTCGAATAGTAGAGAAAAAAAGTCCTCCTTTCTGTCCAATACCATATGAAAGTGGTTGGTTTTTGGCATCTTATTTGTCCAGCTTCCATATTCGTTTGTATACACTTTACAAGAAATACATTGGTGGCAAACTCCGTAGCTTGCTAGCTTGTTTGCGCTGGCTTTCGGAGACTCTTACTTTGAAAGCGCAGGCGCGATGGAGCGGCACTTTTATTGTGAAAACAGGAACTGTGCAGTCAGTCTTTAGGCTTTAGATGGGATGTACGGTTGAAATAAAAAAAGGGTATTTTTTCCTTCACATTTTTGATTGATTGATTGGAACTTTTATTAGTAGATTGCACAGTACAGTACATATTCCGTACAATTGACCACTAAATGGTAACACCCCAATAAGTTTTTCAACTTGTTTAAGTCAGGTCATGTGACCGCCTGGCTCTGTTTGATTGGTCCAACGTCACCAGTGACTGCATCTGATTGGTGGAACGGAGTGAACGTCACCAGTGACTATTTGTTGAAACGCAGGCACTATGAAGGTCTGTCTGACAGACCAAAACAAACAAAGCGTGCATTAACAGATCGATAAAAATTAGTAGCGAGTAGCGAGCTGAATGTAGATAAAAGTAGCGGAGTAAAAGTAGCGTTTCTTCTCTATAAATATACTCAAGTAAAAGTAAAAGTATGTTGCATTAAAACTACTCTTAGAAGTACAATTTATCCCAAAAGTTACTCAAGTAGATGTAACGGAGTAAATGTAGCGCGTTACTACCCACCTTTGCAGATGAGCAACACTGTCACACACCCTCAGATGTGCGTGTGTGTGTGTGGTGTATTGTAATTAAATAACTGGTTGCAAAGGTGCTTTGATATGAAAGTCCAGCTCACAAAACAGAAATGCAAAGCAAAAGGACTGAATGGTGGTACCTGCGATCATGCTGTCAGTGGCCGACACGCGCTGCAGCACCAGCTGGATGAGGCCCACGTCGGTGCACGCCTGTAGGTTGCGAACGCTCTTTTTGAGGATGGCGGTGAAGATGCTCCACACCTCCGCCTGGCAGGTGAGCTCACACTTGTCCAAGAGCTCCACCATGCACACGATACTGTCAGGCTCCTGGATGATGAAGTTCATCTCCAGGTCGAACTGTCCGCCGACCAGCTGGAGGGAGGTCAGGATAAACATGAGTTAAAAATTGTACATTGCAATTGGGAATACTTAGGATCTCATGGTCGTATTAACATGTACGCCGCACTCATACTGTGCTACATTTGCTTGCATGGGCCATCACTTCATAAAACAACAACGTTAGTGCCATATTTCTGACTGACGGCGCTGCGTCCAGATGTGCCACGACCCTCTCCAGGGTGCCATCCCCACCATCTCAGAAACAGTTGATTTATGAGGCTGACACTCCAAGCGACTCATCCATCCATCAGAGTTGGACGACGTAGAGGACGTCATTCGGGAAAATATGGAGATAGAGAGCGGCTAACACACACTCGGCATGGATTTACAAAGCCGAATTAGTGTCCGCTTGAATTTGACAAGTGATTCCGAGATGGAGCGAATATCTATCCGGTCGAATTATGTCACACTGAGAGCCTGAATTAATCCTCTTTTACCACGGCAGATCAATTCGGTAAAAATCAGATTAACTGGGGCAGGAAGTCATGCACAGAAACAAAAGAAAACACCCGGTTTATTTCCAAAATAAAAGACCTTGTGTGCAAGGCGGATCGTTTGTTTACACCAGGGGTGCTCACACTTTTTCTGCAGGCGAGCTACTTTTCAATTGATCAAGTCGTGGGGATCTCTGTCTCATTCATATATATCATTTATATTTACTTATTTATGAAACATATGTTTTTGTTAACAAGTTAAAGGTGTTTAATGATAATACAAGCATGTTTAACACATATAGTTAATATTGTTAATAAATTAAAGGTGTTTAATGAAAATACAAGTTTGTTTAATACATATAGTTAATATTGTTAACAAGTTAAAGGTGATTAATGATAATACAAGCATGTTTAACACATATAGTTAATATTGTTAAGTTAAAGGTGTTTAAAGATAATGCAAACATGTTTAACACATATAGTTAATATTGTTAACAAGTTAAAGGTGTTTAAAGATAATGCAAACATGTTTAACACATATAGTTAATATTGTTAATAAATTAAAGGTGTTTAATGATAATACAAGAATGTTTAACACATAGTTAATATTGTTAACAAGTTAAAGGTGTTTAAAGATAATACAAGCATGTTTAACACTTTTAGTTAATGGTAATAAGTTAAAGGTGTTTAAAGATAATACAAGCATGTTTAACACTTTTAGTTAATATTGGTAATAAGTTAAAGGTGTTTAATGATAATACAAGCATGTTTAACACAAATAGTTAATATTGTTAATAAGTTAAAGGTGTTTAAAGATAATTCAAGCATGTTTAACACATATAGTTAATATTGTTAATAAGTTAAAAGTGTTTAGAGATAATACAAGCATGTTTAACACATATAGATTCCTTTCTTTCATGAAGACAAGAATATAAGTTGGTGTATTACCTGATTGTGATGACTTGCATTGATTTGAATCAGACAGTAGTGCTGATAAGGTCCGCATTTTCGAATGGAGGAGAAAAAAAGTCCTCCTTTCTGTCCAATACCACATGAAAGTGGTTGGTTTTTGGCATTTTATTCATCCAGCTTCCGTACTCCTTTGTATACACTTTACAAGAAATACATTGTCGGCAAACTCCGTAGCTTGCTAGCTTGTGCACGTCAGCTTTCTGAGACTCTTATTTTGGTAGCGCAGGCAGGATGAAGTAGCGCTTTTATTGTGCAACTGTGCAGTCGGTCTTTGGAGTTTTGACGACAGGTACGGCGCCAGAGTCTGTTGAAATAAAGTGTTTCTCGCCTTCCAGTCGGTAATTTTAATGAGCTGGCAGCAGCCAGCGTCATCCCAGAAGACCCTCGGGTGCCGTGAATGTCAATCAAGTGACGAAAGTGACGTCATAGTGAAGATTTATGATCGCTCATTTTTAGGACTATTTTTTTAATGCCTGGCTGGTGATCGACTGACACACCCTCCGAGATCGACCGGTAGATCGCGATCGACGTAATGAGCACCCCTGGTTTACACCTTAAAATGTCAAAATGGTCAAAGACCGACCTGAAGTCAAATGGTCAAAGTTTTTTCACCCCGTTACCACAATGGATGAGGAGAACGCGGAATATCATGGAAATTAATAATATAATAATAATAATTAAAGCTGCAAGCAGCGTTGGTCGGGCCCGCGTATTTGGCAGGTGCTAGTCCTAAGTGTCCCAATACTTTTGTCCAGTTTTAGTAGTACGTGTCCCAATACTTTTGCCCAGTTTTCGTCATAAGTGTCCCAATACTTTTGTCAAGTGTTAGTCCCAAGTGTCCCAATATTTTTGTCCAGTTTACGTTCCAAGTGTCCCAATACTTTTGTCCAGTTATAGTCCTAAGTGTCCCAAAACTTTTGTCCAGTATTAGTCCTAAGTGTCCCGATACTTTTGTCAAGTTGTAGTCCTAAGTGTCCCAATACTTTTGTCCAGTGTAAGTGTCCCAATACTTTTGTCCAGTGTAAGTGTCCCAATACTTTTGTCCAGTTTTCGTCCTAAGTGTCCCAATACTTTTGTCCAGTGGTATTCCTAAGTGTCCCAATACTTTTGTGCAGTGTAAGTGTCCCAATACTTTTGTCCAGTTTTGGTCATAAGTGTCCCAATACTTTTGTCCAGTGGTAGTCATAAGTGTCCCAATACTTTTGTCAAGTTTTCGTGCTATGTGTCCCAATACTTTTGTCCAGTGGTAGTCATAAGTGTCCCAATACTTTTGTCTACTTTTAGTCCGAATTGTCCCAATACTTTTGTCAAGTGTTAGTCCCAAGTGTCCCAATATTTTTGTCCAGTTTACGTTCCAAGTGTCCCAATACTTTTGTCCAGTTATAGTCCTAAGTGTCCCAAAACTTTTGTCCAGTATTAGTCCTAAGTGTCCCGATACTTTTGTCAAGTTGTAGTCCTAAGTGTCCCAATACTTTTGTCCAGTGTAAGTGTCCCAATACTTTTGTCCAGTTTTCGTCCTAAGTGTCCCAATACTTTTGTCCAGTGGTATTCCTAAGTGTCCCAATACTATTGTGCAGTGTAAGTGTCCCAATACTTTTGGTCATAATTGTCCCAATACTTTTGTCCAGTGGTAGTCATAAGTGTCCCAATACTTTTGTCAAGTTTTCGTGCTATGTGTCCCAATACTTTTGTCCAGTAGTAGTCATAAGTGTCCCAATACTTTTGTCTACTTTTAGTCCGAATTGTCCCAATACTTTTGTCTAGTGTACCTACCTTGTCTGCATTGTGTGGGCACGCTGGTGCTGCCTGCTTTTAAGCAGCCATCTTGAAAAAACAGCAGCATCAGCGCAGAGGTTCTTTGAAGGGTCATAAAATCAAAACCGGAGCAGGTATCAAAACTCTTTCGCCAACTTTTAATCAGAAGGGTTCAATCTCTCTCCTGTGTTAGTTTGAAGCCGAAACAACAAACGCGCTCAGAGGAGATAATGTTTGAAGAAAGGTGACCGGTTTTTACAAAAATGTTGTTTTGAAGGGGGAATAGCAAACTTCCTGTTGATTTTTGCTGGGGGTTGTCAATTTATGAAATGTAGGTCTAAGTTAGACCTACATAGAGGTTTTTGTTTCATGTCTCTCCGACCTTCCCAGTTGGAGTTACAGGCAGTTTTGTCATTTTTTTCTTCCGTTTTTTCTGCGTTTTATTCAAAAATTGCGCTAGAGCGCAATTTTGAGATTTGGGGTTAGGTTTTTTTATAAGATCGCAATTTTTGCCAATCCTGATGTGTGCGTTCAGTTTGGTGAGTTTTGAAGCGTGTTAAGGGGGTGAAATTACAGCTCAAAGAGGCAAAACTTACTATTTTTAGTACTTTTTTGTCTTGAAGGGGGAATTGCCAACTTCCTGTTGATTTTAGCCCGACAATGTACTATTATGAAATGTAGGTCTAAGTCAGACCTACAAAATTACATAATGGGACTGAAATGCAGTCGTCGGGAAGAAAAGGAATGTTTGTCTGTGAAAATCATGTTTACACGGACCACTACTTCGTCCCCGAAACACTCACCCGCCCCCTTAGGAATTAAATATCATCAAAACGGCGACTTTGGTCAAAATTTTGCCTAGATTATGTTTTTACAGACCATCACAGTTTTCTGACCGTCTCTTAGGATATGCCATTTTGGGAGCAATCTTATGTATGTGCCTGCACTTTGACTGTGTCTTCTCCCCGTCAGCAATATTGTTTTATAAAGATCTCCGCCATGCCTTCATGGTTTGATTTCACATTTGACACTTATGCAGATTTCAAATACACAAAACCAGATACCAATAGATAAAAATAGTTGGTTTGCAAAAAAGCATAATAGGTCCCCTTTAAAGTACTCGTCAAAATTGTCCAATTAATTACTATCACGTTTCATCATTGTCACAGCTAACTCTTCTACTCTTGAACCGCAATACACAAAAAAAAATGTCTTCAACTGTCAGAATAATCGTATCTAAGTTATCACAAAACTTTGTGTGGCCATGAGTTCGGGCCCGGCGAGAGGACAAAAGCTGTCTTTAAGGCTGAAACGACGCGTCGACGTAGTCGACGTCATCGGTTACGTAAATACGTCGACGTCGTTTTTATGCTTCGACGCGTCGCATATTTACGTCACACTGCCGTCATGGCGGAGCGCAAAGCAGATGATGCGAGCGGTGCGAGCGAGGGGAAAAAAGCACGCCAAAAGTCGTCAAAAGTGTGGGAGTATTTCAATAAACAAATGTATATAATTCGGCATTATTTCGGCCAGTCGGCTTATAAAATCAGAGCCGATCAGTTTACGTTCGCGCGCAGGTATAACGCGGCGCGCTCCCGTCTCATCTGCTGGTGCGCGAGCCCGCTAATTAGACCGCTGTGTCAAATCAAGGAGTACAAAAGACGCCAGCGCAAAGTGGAAAAAGGTTTAGTTCATTACAGATAACCCAGAGTTGTGCCAAAAGTATGTAAGATTTAATATTTCTCTTCATGGGTGTGGCGCACCTGTTGCGCTGGTGAGATGGGAGGGGGGGTTGTGTGCATGTAGCGTGCTTAGTCTGGAGGCTAAATACACACAGTGTGTTATGTAACTGTTGTTTAGTGTTGATATTCTTTGCTTAGTTTGATAAATGTTGGAGCAGTTTGCTTCATCAGGAGGGTGAAGTCGCTCAATTTAAAGTGTTGGATTTAACTGTGTTGGTGAGGGCGTAGAAAAAGGGGCATTTTTCTACCAGCAGACAGCGTTTAAGATTGAGTGTTTCACTGCTAAATTAATAATATATTTATATTGAATATGGATTTTAAATATGTATCTAAATAGGTGGTTAATTGGTTAGGTATTTATGTATTTGCATATTGGGTTTTCTGTTGCATTTATCTATTGTGTTTCTGGTGTTAAATGTATTTTATATGTATCTTGGTGCATTTATGTTGAGACAATTTATTTAAAATCTGTTTTAACTTAAAGGGAAAAGATGTGTCCATTTTCTTGCACTTGTTTAATGGTTAAGAGTTTGATAGCTAATTAATAGTTGTAAATTATGGGATTGATAATTGATTGATTTTTTACAGCATGTTAATCTTGTGGTGTTTTGTCCTTAAAGGTTTTTCACCTACTAAAGAAGCTAAAGGCTACTAAAGGCTACTAAAGGCTACTAAAGACAGCTAATGACAGCTAAAGAAACTAAAGTCTACTAACACTGCTAAAGACTGCTAAAAAGACTAAAGAAGAAAAAAGAAGCTGTTTCTTGGTTGGAAAAACTGTTGCAAACTAAAGGAAAATAAAAGGAAAAAGTAACTACGGTCTGGTCTTTTGAGTGAAATCCAGAAGCCACATTCAGCATTGGTACATCCCTTCAAGTGTGGGATAAGCACAGCAAAAAAAGCAAAACACTTGACAGTTGTTGTATGCACACTGTGTCGAGCGGAAATGGCCTATCATAGCAGCACAACGGCTATGAAGGAACATTTGAAAAGAAAACACCCGACAGCGTTCTTGCCATCACCATCAACTAGTCAATCGTCCGCGTGAGTATACATTGTCATCATTACACAAAATCATGAATGTGTCATTTGTATCTGCGTTGTAAATTCATAAACTAAAACACTGTTTCGCTCTGAGAGGCGCGTTTGGCATGCCTGTTCAGTGTTTACAAAGACGCGCTCCTCTTTAACGCTAACGTTAATTAGTTGTGCAAATACCTTTTACAACATTAACAGTTACATATACTATGTACAAACCAACAATTAACTTTCACTTTAATCATACTATCATTGTTGTGTTATTAAGCAAAATAAGCAATACTTTTACTTTTGTTGAAATGTTTACACTGTTACAGAATATTTCCTTTTGCACTTTTTTGTATTGGATGTTTATCTTTATTTTTGCACATTTTAAAGCAAAATAAGCAATACTTTTACTTTAGAAATGCTTATACTATTGCAGAATATTAAGATTTGCACTGGATGTTTACTTTTATATTTGCACATTAAAAAGCAAATAAGCTACTTTTAATTTTGTTAAATGTTAAAAGTTTTAAATGTTTACATTGTTACAGAATATTTTGTCATGTTGTTGTCAATGTTGACTGAGTGGCCATACTTTTTTTTTTGTATATAAAAGTCATGCCTTTTGAAAAAACTGGCCAACATTTATTTTTTCATCTTCATTTTAAATAAAAAAAATAATCGGTAAAAGGAAAAATAATCTATAGATTAATCGAAAAAATAATCTATAGATTAACCGATTAATCGAAAAAATAATCTATAGATTAACCGATTAATCGAAAAAATAATCGATAGATTAATCGATAGAAAAATAATCGTTAGCTGCAGCCTTAGCTGTCTTTGATCCTACCAAGCAAAAGGCTTGTAAAACTCCACTGTGTAGGATGGGAAGCGACATGAAGGTGTGGGTTTCTTTGATGTATTGTAATCCACGGGAAGATTTTATCTTGACCCGAGATCTACAAAGCGGAGAGGAAGCAGGACCTGACTCCCCTCCAGGCACTTTTTCTTTGAACTGTTTTGTGACTAAAGGCAGCGGCTGTTTACGACCCCCTTCCTTTAGAAACAGCTGTTGCCATGTAATCAGGGAAAGTCCAAATAAAAAAGGAGGCGTACAATCTTTCGTCAGAGCGTGGTGGGACACTGTACAAAGGTACAATTGAGCCAAATTGAATTCTCTCTCTGTTTGATTCCTTGCTTCTTTATCTGATTAATAAATGTCATCAGTGTTTGAACCTGACATCTTCTGTGTTGCCTTTGCTACAAAGTTTCTGCCAAATTCACCAGAATGTAAAGTCAGTCCCCATAAGACCGTTCCGCTTGAAATTTGTCACACAGCTCAATGCGCGCTACAAAACAACCACTGTAACTTTAGGGTGACATTTGGGTACCACCTTTTAAGAGGCTGACAAGCACATGTCGGTCAAATTTGAGCCAGGATGTTTGAAAAACATAGCAAATAGTCATTGCAGAGGCAGGTACAGAACTTAACCACTCATTGTCCATAGGTCACTGACCATTTGCCTCATGATTATAAAACTTATCTGTATTACAGGTGTGTCTTCTCAAGCCTGCAGCAGAGGTTGCCAGGTTCAGCCTTGGTCTGAACATATGAGGGTCCCTGCACCAAAACACTGTGGCTTTAAGGCAACCAGACACTATCACCATCCCTGGCTGGGTAACCTAGCCTGGCTCTTTCCCCCTGAGGCCTACCTGAATTAATCATGGCTTAGCAGCCGCTGGGACCTAACACAAAGCACGAGCACGTTTCCTATAGTCTCCATGGAGAAGAACATGGAAGCACGGCAGGGATCATTGGAAAGTTGTATATGTAGTCGGAGCGACGCTCATGTTAAAGGTCACTTTGAGGGTTTTCAAAGAAGACACAAGAAAAGAAGACCATATCTTCCAATTATAAAAAAAAATATCCTGGCAAAGCACAGTCAAGCGACAGTCGCAGGCTTCTTAGCCTTTCACCGGACCATCCTTCCATTTTCCACTTGCCAGTTTTAGCCTTTCCCGTTCCACTGGCTTTCATGCCTGATTGCCACTTGCCATTTCCAACAGCCAGTCACCCAGGAAGCCCCAAAAAAAGCATGTGCACTATAAAAAAAAAAAAATAACACGCATTGCTGCAGTGTCCTGGCTTGCACGCAGAAGCTGTTGGTGTAAGATGTATTCCACTCAAAGGGGAACTGCACTTTTTTGGGAATTTTCGTTCACAATCATTACGAGAGACATGACGATGGATGTTTTTGGGGTTTTTTTGCATTCTAAATATTAAATAAATGTGATTAAAAGCCTGCTTTCAACGGAGCCAATGTGCGCCGTGCAATTCCGCCGACAAAGCCCTTAAAAAAAACATCCAAACACCTTAATTTAGCTTTTAAATACCGTATTTTTCGGAGTATAAGTCGCACCGGCCGAAAATGCACAATAAAGAAGGAAAAAAACATACCGTATTTTCCGCACTATAAGGCGCACCTAAAAACCACAAATTTTCTCAAAAGCTGACAGTGCGCCTTATAACCCGGTGCGCTTTATATATGGATAAATATTAAGATTCATTTTCATAAAGTTTCGGCCTCGTAACTACGGTAAACAGCCGCCATCTTTTCTCCGACCTCCTTCAGCCTTACTGCCCCACCCGATCCTTAAGATCAGCCGATCAGCTGCTGTTGACGGTCCCTGACACAAGGCTGAAGCTTAGAGGTGACAGAGCTTTCGCCGTTGCTGCTCCCAAGCTCTGGAACGACCTACCCCTGAGTGTTAGACAAGCCTCCTCTCTTCCTGTTTTTAAATCTCTCTTAAAAACATACTTTTATTCCATGGCTTTTAACACTGAGTGATATCCATCCTGCAATGGCGCCCCATAATACACCTGCTGTGATCCTGTTTTTATGTTTTTATGTTTTTATTAATTCTATTTTAATTATTTATTTTTTATCATGTTCTGTTTGTGTTGTGTTGTGTTTGCTCGGTACTCGTTTTATCTTTTAACCTGCTCATTGTACAGCACTTTGGCTACCCCTGTGGTAAATTTTAAATGTGCTTTATAAATAAAGTTGATTTGATTTGATTTGATTCCCGGTAGAACAGGAAGCGCTTCTTCTTCTACGCAAGCAACCGCCAAGGTAAGCACCCGCCCCCATAGAACAGGAAGCGCTTCTTCTTCTACTGTAAGCAACCACCCGCCCGCGTAGAAGAAGAAAAAGCGCGCGGATATTACCGTACTTCATTTCCTTTGTGTGTTTACATCTGTAAAGACCACAAAATGGCTGCTACTAAACGACAGGGATCCGGTTCATGAAAAGACGCAATCTCTCCATCCGCACACGGATTACTATTTCACAGCAACTGATATTCCTGTGAACCGCACTGTGGATACAACGGGAGCACGTACGGTGAATATTCGCACCACAGGGAATGAGAAGTCATCCTTCACTGTGGTTCTAGCTTGCCATGCTAATGGCCAGAAACTTCCACCCATGGTGATATTCAAAAGGAAGACCTTGCCAAAAGAGACCTTTCCAGCCGGCGTCATCATAAAAGCTAACTCGAAGGGATGGATGAAGAAAAGATGAGCGAGTGGTTAAGGTAAGTTTAAGTTTACGCGAAGAGGCCGGGTGGCTTTTTTCACGCAGCTTCATCCATGTTGATATACGACTCCATGCGCGCCCACATCACGCTGGTTTTAATATATTATTAAAGTTTGACTGACCTATTTGACTGTTTTTTTGACATTCCCTTTAGCGCAGTTAGATGCGGCTTATAACACGGGGCGGCTTATAGGTGGACAAAGTTTTGAAATATGCCGTTCATTGAAGGCGCGGCTTATAACCCAGGGCGCCTTATGGTGCGGAAAATACGGTATATAAGTCGCACTGGAGTTTAAGTCGCATTTTTGGGGAAATGTGATAAAAGCCAACAGCAAGAATAGACATTTGAAAGGCAATTTAAAATAAATAAAGAATAGTAAACAACAGGCTGAATAAGTGTATGTTATATGAGGCATAAATAACCAACTGGTATGTTAACGTAACATATTATGGTAAGAGTCATTCAACATACTTGCCAACCCTCCCGGATTTTCCGGGAGACTCCCGAAAATCTCCCGGGACAAATTTTCTCCCGAAAATCTCCCAAAATTCAGGCGGAGCTGGAGGCCACGCCCCCTCCAGCTCCATGTGGACCTGAGTCCGCTTTCCCACAATATAAAGAACGTCTACAGTAAAGCAGTCCGTCTGCCGTAAACAGCAATGTTGTGACACTCTTAAACGGGACAATACTGCCATCTAGTGCATTTGATGAAAGCACTTTTGTGCGTGCCACACAGCAATGCATCATCAGAGAGGGTGTTCAGCATGGTTAGAAAGATAGTGACAGAGAATAGAACAAGGATGGACAATTCAACCCTTAACTCAACAATGAGTAGATGAGTGTTATGTGTGTGTATATGTGTAAATAAATGAACACTGAAATTCAAGTATTTATTTTATATATATATATATATATATATATATATATATATATATATATATATATATATATAGCTAGAATTCACTGAAAGTCAATTATTTCTTTTATACAGGTAAAAGCCAGTAAATTAGAATATTTTGAAAAACTTGATTTATTTCAGTAATTGCATTCAAAAGGTGTAACTTGTACATTATATTTATTCATTGCACACAGACTGATGCATTCAAATGTTTATTTCATTTAATTTTGATGATTTGAAGTGGCAACAAATGAAAATCCAAAATTCCGTGTGTCACAAAATTAGAATATTACTTAAGGCTAATACAAAAAAGGGATTTTTAGAAATGTTGGCCAACTGAAAAGTATGAAAATGAAAAATATGAGCATGTACAATACTCAATACTCAATACTTGGTTGGAGCTCCTTTTGCCTCAATTACTGCGTTAATGCGGCGTGGCATGGAGTCGATGAGTTTCTGGCACTGCTCAGGTGTTATGAGAGCCCAGGTTGCTCTGATAGTGGCCTTCAACTCTTCTGCGTTTTTGGGTCTGGCATTCTGCATCTTCCTTTTCACAATACCCCACAGATTTTCTATGGGGCTAAGGTCAGGGGAGTTGGCGGGCCAATTTAGAACAGAAATACCATGGTCCGTAAACCAGGCACGGGTAGATTTTGCGCTGTGTGCAGGCGCCAAGTCCTGTTGGAACTTGAAATCTCCATCTCCATAGAGCAGGTCAGCAGCAAGAAGCATGAAGTGCTCTAAAACTTGCTGGTAGACGGCTGCGTTGACCCTGGATCTCAGGAAACAGAGTGCACCGACACCAGCAGATGACATGGCACCCCAAACCATCACTGATGGTGGAAACTTTACACTAGACTTCAGGCAACGTGGATCCTGTGCCTCTCCTGTCTTCCTCTAGACTCTGGGACCTCGATTTCCAAAGGAAATGCAAAATTTGCATGGTTGGGTGATGGTTTGCCTTCAGCGTCCTCTACAAACTGTCATCACGTCCGCTTTTCCTCCATACAAACAGCGTGCCAGCCCAGTCACATATTATATGTGGCTTTTTCGCACACACAAGTGAATGCCCCGCATACTTGGTCAACAGCCATACAGGTCACACTGAGGGTGGCCGTATAAACAACTTTAACACTGTTACAAATATGCGCCACACTGTGAACCCACACCAAACAAGAATGACAAAACCCATTTCAGGAGAACATCCGCACCGTAACACGACAGAACAAATACCCAGAACCCCTTGCAGCACTAACTCTTCCGGGACGCTACAATATACACCTCCGCTACCACAAAACCCCGCCCCCCCCATCTCCCGAATTCGGAGGTCTCAAGGTTGGCAAGTATGCCTTAAAGGCACTGCCTTTGCGTGCCGGCCCAGTCACATAATATCTACGGCTTTTTACACACACACACACAAGTGAATGCAATGCATACTTGGTCAACAGCCATACAGGTCACACTGAGGGTGGCCGTATAAACAACTTTAACACTGTTACAAATATGCGCCACACTGTGAACCCACACCAAACAAGAATGACAAAACACATTTCAGGAGAACATCCGCACCGTAACACGACAGAACAAATACCCAGAACCCCTTGCGGCACTAACTCTTCCGGGACGCTACAATATACACCTCCGCTACCACAAAACCCCGCCCCCCCCCCCATCTCCCGAATTCGGAGGTCTCAAGGTTGGCAAGTATGCCTTAAAGGCACATAATATCTACGGCTTTTTACACACACACAAGTGAATGCAATGCATACTTGGTCAACAGCCATACAGGTCACACTGAGGGTGGCCGCATAAACAACTTTAACACTGTTACAAATATGCGCCACACTGTGAGCCCACACCAAACGAGAATGACAAAACACATCTCAGGAGAACATCCGCACCGTAACACGACAGAACAAATACCCAGAACCCCTTGCAGCACAGAACCCCCCCCCCCTCCTCAACCGTCCGACCGGAACCCTCTAATAACTAAAGTTCCTTGGGTGAATAATGTAATTTCACTATACCGGTATGTATGTATACCTCAGCCTTCCCGGTAAGGCCTATTCAGGTGTACTGGAGAGGAGGCTACGCCGGATAGTCCAACCTCGGATTCAGGAGGAACAGTGTGGTTTTCGTCCTGGTCGTGGAACTGTGGACCAGCTCTATACTCTCGGCAGGGTCCTTGAGGGTGCATGGGAGTTTGCCCAACCAGTCTACATGTGTTTTGTGGACTTGGAGAAGGCATTCGACCGTGTCCCTCGGGAAGTCCTGTGGGGAGTGCTCAGAGAGTATGGGGTATCGGACTGTCTGATTGTGGCAGTCCGCTCCCTGTATGCTCAGTGCCAGAGCTTGGTCCGCATTGCCGGTAGTAAGTCGGACACGTTTCCAGTGAGGGTTGGACTCCGCCAAGGCTGCCCTTTGTCACCCATTCTGTTTATAACTTTTATGGACAGAATTTCTAGGCGCAGTCAAGGCGTTGAGGGGATCTGGTTTGGTGGCTGCAGGATTAGGTCTCTGCTTTTTGCAGATGATGTGGTCCTGATGGCTTCATCTGGCCAGGATCTTCAGCTCTCGCTGGATCGGTTCGCAGCCGAGTGTGAAGCGACTGGGATGAGAATCAGCACCTCCAAGTCCGAGTCCATGGTTCTCGCCCGGAAAAGGGTGGAGTGCCATCTCCGGGTTGGGGAGGAGATCTTGCCCCAAGTGGAGGAGTTCAAGTACCTCGGAGTCTTGTTCACGAGTGAGGGAAGAGTGGATCGTGAGATCGACAGGCGGATCGGTGCGGCGTCTTCAGTAATGCGGACGCTGTATCGATCCGTTGTGGTGAAGAAGGAGCTGAGCCGGAAGGCAAAGCTCTCGATTTACCGGTCGATCTACGTTCCCATCCTCACCTATGGTCATGAGCTTTGGGTTATGACCGAAAGGACCAGATCACGGGTACAAGCGGCCGAAATGAGTTTCCTCCGCCGGGTGGCGGGGCTCTCCCTTAGAGATAGGGTGAGAAGCTCTGCCATCCGGGAGGAGCTCAAAGTAAAGCCGCTGCTCCTCCACATCGAGAGGAGCCAGATGAGGTGGTTCGGGCATCTGGTCAGGATGCCACCCGAACGCCTCCCTAGGGAGGTGTTTAGGGCACGTCCGACCGGTAGGAGGCCGCGGGGAAGACCCAGGACACGTTGGGAAGACTATGTCTCCCGGCTGGCCTGGGAACGCCTCGGGGTCCCACAGGAAGAGCTGGACGAAGTGGCTGGGGAGAGGGAAGTCTGGGCTTCCCTGCTTAGGCTGCTGCCCCCGCGACCCGACCTCGGATAAGCGGAAGAAGATGGATGGATGGATGGACGGTATGTTTTAGCGCTTTATACTCAAATAATTGATTACTAGTTAAGCCAGTAATTAATTTAAATTTGAAAGGCATGTCTTTGAAATGTCAGCTTTTAGTTCTGATCAATATTGTGCAGCGAGGCTGATGCTACAGACCATGGTACTTCTGTTGTACTGTTCAGGCCTTTCCACATGAAAACAATCAGATCCATGAGCAGCAACACTGACCTTTAGATGAGGACCATATACTGCACCAAAGCGTGTTTTGTTTTTCAAACAATCCAAGGCCGAAAACACTTGAAAGAGCCGTGATAGCCATTGCGCTCGAGCAACTGGTTGATGGTCTCCGCCTCCCCCCAACCCAACAGCCATCATCTTTTTTAGCAAGCCATCTCATCAAACCAAATGCCGTTTGGCACACTGGTGCATGAAAGCGCAAAGCTGCACACTCGCCAAACAGAAGCGATTTGGCTCATGACCTAGCTCATTGCCGGCGTCGCACCGATTGGGGCGAGTCTAGTCAAGCGAATAATGTAGGACAAGCGGCAGTATAACTGACGATGGCGGCGTTCATTAGGCTGCTGTGTCTAGTTTTCTTTTCTAATGGCTGTAAATGACATCTATGTTTCCATCTATGGGTTGTAGTCAAAATGACATACATACATACGTACAGTGGGGCAAAAAAGTATTTAGTCAGCCACCGATTGTGCAAGTTCTCCCACTTAAAATGATGACAGAGGTCTGTAATTTTCATCATAGGTACACTTCAACTGTGAGAGACAGAATGTGAAAAAAAAATTCAAGAATTCACATTGTAGGATTTTTAAAGAATTTAATTGTAAATTATGGTGGAAAATAAGTATTTGGTCAATAACAAAAATTCAACTCAATACTTTGTAATATAACCTTTGTTGGCAATAACAGAGGTCAAACGATGACTATAGGTCTTTACCAGGTTTGCACACACAGTAGCTGGTATTTTGGCCCATTCCTCCATGCAGATCTTCTCGAGAGCAGTGATGTTTTGGGGCTGTCGCCGAGCAACACGGACTTTCAACTCCCTCCACAGATTTTCTATGGGGTTGAGGTCTGGAGACTGGCTAGGCCACTCCAGGACTTTCAAATGCTTCTTACGAAGCCACTCCTTCGTTGCCCGGGCGGTGTGTTTGGGATCATTGTCATGCTGGAAGACCCAGCCACGTTTCATCTTCAAAGCTCTCACTGATGGAAGGAGGTTTTGGCTCAAAATCTCACGATACATGGCCCCATTCATTCTTTCCTTAACACGGATCAGTCGGCCTGTCCCCTTAGCAGAAAAACAGCCCCAAAGCATGATGTTTCCACCCCCATGCTTCACAGTAGGTGTGGTGTTCTTGGGATGCAAATCAGTATTCTTCTTCCTCCAAACACGACGAGTTGAGTTTATACCAAAAAGTTCTATTTTGGTTTCATCTGACCACATGACATTCTCCCAATCCTCTGCTGTATCATCCATGTGCTCTCTGGCAAACTTCAGACGGGCCTGGACATACACTGGCTTAAGCAGGGGGACACATCTGGCCCTGCAGGATTTGATTCCCTGTCGGCGTAGTGTGTTACTGATGGTAACCTTTGTTACTTTGGTCCCAGCTCTCCGAAGGTCATTCACCAGGTCCCCCCGTGTGGTTCTGGGATTTTTGCTCACCGTTCTCATGATCATTTTGACCCCACGGGATGAGATCTTGCGTGGAGCCCCAGATCGAGGGAGATTATCAGTGGTCTTGTATGTCTTCCATTTTCTGACAATTGCTCCCACAGTTGATTTTTTCACACCAAGCTGCTTGCCTATTGTAGATTCACTCTTCACAGTCTGGTGCAGGTCTACAATTATTTTCCTGGTGTCCTTCGACAGCTCTTTGGTCTTGGCCATAGTGGAGTTTGGAGTCTGACTGTTTGAGGCTGTGGACAGGTGTCTTTTATACAGATAATGAGTTCAAACAGGTGCCATTAATACAGGTAACGAGTGGAGAACAGAAGAGCTTCTTAAAGAAGAAGTTACAGGTCTGTGAGAGCCAGAGATCTTCCTTGTTTGAAGTGACCAAATACTTATTTTCCACCATAATTTACAAATAAATTCTTTAAAATTCCTACAATGTGAATTCCTGGATTTTTTTTTCACATTCTGTCTCTCACAGTTGAAGTGTACCTATGATGAAAATTACAGACCTCTGTCATCATTTTAAGTGGGAGAACTTGCACAATCGGTGGCTGACTAAATACTTTTTTGCCCCACTGTACATTCAACTAAAATACCCTACATTTACAGTGGGCGTTTTAATCTCATATGTGAGTGGTGCTGAATTTCCCCCAGGGATCAATAAAGAACTTTCTATTCTATTCTATGTGAAAATGTTCAAGTCATTCTGACTTGTGGGATCAAAGATTTGGGTTCAATAAACGTCCCACCATGTTGTATTTGTCTAAAAAAAAACAATAGCACAGGCAACACAGTTGGAGAGTATATTTTTGACAAATTGTATGCAACAGTTCATGAGTAGAATTATTATTATTTACATTGTAGATTGTCACTGAAGGCATCAAAACTTTGACACCTGTGAAGTGAAAACCATTTCAGGTGACTACCTCTTGAAGCTCATCCAGAGAATGCTAAGAGTGTGCAAAGCAGTAATCAGAGCAAAGGGTGGCTGTTTTGAAGAAACTAGAATATAAAAATGTTTTTAGTTATTTCACCTTTTTTTGTTAAGTACATAACTCAACGTGTTCATTCATAGTTTTGATGTGACAATCTACAATGTAAATAGTCACGAAAATAAAGAAAACGCATTTAATGAGAAGGTGTGTCCAAACTTTTGGCCAGTACTGTATATTGCGATATATATTGCAGCCTCCTGCAATAACGGTATGTATCACAATATATTAATTAGTATATAAATAATAGAAGCATTTCAAAGCAGGTAAGCACGGCTCCTAATTTAGCTGCTGACAAATGCGGTAACATTTTGTGTCATTTCCAGTTGTATTATCAAAATTATTAATCAACTTCCTAATTTAATGTTTATAACTGGTTACTTTCTGTTGTAACATGGTTCTATCTACACTTCTGTTCAAATGTACTAAGCACTTAGTCTTCTGTTGTTAGTTTTGGGCGATACTACAAATTTGGGTATGGATCCAATACCAAGTAGTTACAGGGGCACTACTGGCCATATAAGTGCTGATACTGATACTTAACATTTTCAAGATCATTAAATGATTACATTGATACCACAATTATAATCAGACAAGAACACAGGATTGTGGTCGAACAATATCAATTCAATATTTTAAATTATTTCCTACTACTAGCTTTGATTGAAATTATTTTGCCTTTAAAAATCCTCCTGTGTCTAGAGACATATTTGCTGGGTTTGTAAACCACAACACAAATGATAAAAGACCATAAAATGATATAATACTTGGTATCACTACTGTCGATATTTGCATCGATCAAGAGACAAGGGACATTAGTTACTGGTAAGGACGCTGCATTGGGTTGAGGATGCGTTCGTTCACTTGTTGCTGTCAAATTTGTTGGACACAGCTAGAATGTGTCATCAACATGCATTATCAAGATATGACAATAGTATTTAAAACTATTTTCAGCCAAATGTATATAGTTGATCGTTTATATCGCACAACCACGGAGATTTACTTTACTCTTAAACAAAAAGACTTCAGGCTAATTTGAAGATTATTTAGGGTGCTTTGGCTTTGTAAATCTGATCTGTTATTCTAATTTTAATTTTAGCACACTTGTACCAGATAAGTCCATCCATCCATCCATCCATCTTCTTCCTCTTATCCGAGGTCGGGTCGCGGGGGCAGCAGCTTAAGCAGGGAAGCCCAGACTTCCCTCTCCCCAGCCACTTCGTCCAGCTCCTCCCGGGGGATCCCGAGGCGTTCCCAGGCCAGCCGGTAGAGATAGTCTTCCCAGCGTGTCCTGGGTCTTCCCCGTGGCCTCCTACCGGTCGGACGTGCCCGAAACACCTTCCTAGGGAGGCGTTCGGGTGGCATCCTGACCAGATGCCCGAACCACCTCATCTGGCTCCTCTCGATGTGGAGGAGCAGCGGCTTTACTTTGAGCTCCCCCCGAATGACAGAGCTTCTCACCCTATCTCTAAGGGAGAGCCCCGCCACCCGGCGGAGGAAACTCATTTCGGCCGCTTGTACCCGTGTTCTTGTCCTTTCGGTCATGACCCAAAGCTCATGACCATAGGTGAGGATGGGAACGTAGATCGACCGGTAAATCGAGAGCTTTGCCTTCCGGCTCAGCTCCTTCTTCACCACAACAGATCGATACAGCGTCCGCATTACTGAAGACGCCGCACCGATCCGCCTGTCGATCTCACGATCCACTCTTCCCCCACTCGTGAACAAGACTCCGAGGTACTTGAACTCCTCCACTTGGGGCAAGATCTCCTCCCCAACCCGGAGATGGCACTCCACCCTTTTCCGGGAGAGAACCATGGACTCGGACTTGGAGGTGCTGATTCCCATCCCAGTCGCTTCACACTCGGCTGCGAACCGATCCAGTGAGAGCTGAAGATCTTGGCCGGAGGAAGCCATCAGGATCACATCATCTGCAAATAGCAGAGACCTAATCCTGCAGCCACCAAACCAGATTCCCTCAACGCCCTGACTGATATATATATATTATACCAGATAAGTATATTCATTAAAAGTCAAATCACTCTTAAGTTTTCTGAAACTGAACAGGCATCATTAGGTTTTGACTGGATACTGGCAAACAATTCAAGGGATTGAACCCTTTTCCTCTTATCGTCAAGTGAAGGTGAGCAAAAAGTGACTAAGGTAAAAAAGAGCGAAGTGAAGTGGAATATTCTCTAATAAGTGGATTTCTAAGAATATCTTCAGAGGAGCCACCTGCCATGCTTTAATTCTGTAAGAGCAGACTGAATGACATCAATAAGATCCTTTGAACATGGAACCAAAATGATACTTGATGACTACATTTAACTATGGAGTGGAGGTATAGGTAGTCTGTTGTACAAAAAGATAATTTGTAAAAATCTGTATCTATTTTTTTTAAACCCTTGAACTAGTGTTCATTTAATATTCCCTGTACTCCTGCCTGGATAAGCAGCAACCAATGAAAACATGTTTCAATATTGTAAATTTTTACTGTGTTTGAATAACCAAGGGTCAAAAACTTTGATAATAACCACAATCTGAATCCTAACTTGATGACTGTGTACGGATACATTCAAGAGCCTGGTGCTAAAGCAGTCGGATAACAGCAGTGTTTCCCACACATTCATTTATTTGTGGCGGCCCGCCACGAAGAATTACGTCCGCCACAAATGGATTTTTCGGCTTTTGACTCGCTCGACCGCTCATAAAAGCAATGGGACTCTGCCTGTGAATGTACCTTGTAGTTACAACTCCGGTGCAGTAGGTGGCGGTAGCCTACTATGCATTGTAACTCCGCCAATAGCACTTAATTCACCTGGTGGGGCAGAAGAAGAAGAAGAAGACGGCGGAGTAAAAGAACGGACCGACCGGATCAAAATACGAGGGTAATATAGGTTGTAGGTAGATAAGTTATAGCTGCATCGCTCGCGGCTCGTCATATATTTAACGTTAATCCGCGATTTCACCGAGCGTTTCACTGACGGTGAGCAGCCTGACGCTGCTTCATTAACACCGCCGCTGTTGTCACGTCACGTGTTACCATACCGACGAGCTAACGTGTCCAGGTTATAACCCTGTTGTCAATAAACACACGTGGAGACGGTGCTTCAGATACTGCATTAATAATGAAGCTAAATTGTCCACTGTCCACTGCAGCATGTGAATGCAATGAAAAGAATAAAATCTGAGCCAACCAGCTGTTAAAATGTTGTCCAGGTTAATGTTTTGGCCATTAAAGGCCCTTCATTTCAAGATTTCAACTGTCATCGGGCTTTAAACAGGTGGCTGACCTGTTCAGATGGGTGTAACTCAGGGGTGCTCACACTTTTTCTGCAGGCGAGCTACTTTTCAATTGATCAAGTCGTGGGGATCTACCTCATTCATATATATCATTTATATTTACCTATTTATGAAATATATGTTTTTGTTAACAAGTTAAAGGTGTTTAATGATAATGCAAGCATGTTTAACACATATAGTTAATATTGTTAATACATTAAAGGTGTTTAATGATAATACAAGTATGTTTAATACATATAGTTAATATTGTTAACAAGTTAAAGGTGTTTAAAGATAATACAAGCATGTTTAACACATATTGTTAATAAATTAAAGGTGTTTAAAGATAATACAAGCATGTTTAACACATATAGTTAATATTGTTAACAAGTTAAAGGTGTTTAAAAATAATACAAGCATGTTTAACACATAGATTCCTTTCTTTCATGAAGACAAAAATATAAGTTGGTGTATTACCTGATTGTGATGACTTGCATTGATAGGAATCAGACAGTGGTGATAACGTCCGCATTTTCGAATGGAGGAGAAAAAAAGTCCTCCTTTCTGTCCAATACCACATGAAAGTGGTTGGTTTTTGGCATCTTATTTGTCCAGCTTCTGTACTCCTTTGTATACACTTTACAAGAAATACATTGTCGGCAAACTCCGTAGCTTGCTAGCTTGTGCACGCCAGCTTTCTGAGACTCTTATTTTGTTAGCGCAACTGTGCAGTCGGTCTTTGGAGTTTTGACGACAGGTACGGCGCCAGAGTCTGTTGAAATAAAGTGTTTCTCGCCTTCCTGTCGGTAATTTTAATGAGCTAAATATGTACATAAAGTGTTGTACTTATATTCCAACTCCGCGTTCTTCTTGGTCATCGCCGCTGCCGCCGTCACCCCCCGCCCCCCCCGACCACACCACCACAAATAGATGCCTGTCCTGTGGGAAACACTGAACAGTCATGTTTTCATTAAAAACTCAAATTGTATATTATAACGTTACAACAGATGTCAGTCTTTTGAGTAAAAAGACACATTTAAAATTGGTTTTGTCCTATAAAGATGCTCCAAATTAGTCAGATTGTGAGTGAATGTATGTCTGGGACCTTCCAAAACCCTAAATGTTTTGACACAATTGCAACAAAGTAAAAGCAAGACAAACTAAATTAGCAAAGCTTTATTGGTTTGAATGAGAGTCCCTTTAATTGTAGGGAGTGTTTAATGACAATTAAAATAAATTGTTATGGCTATAACTACATTATTGACTTTTTTCCATAAAGTTCAGTTTTACACAAAAATAGCTGGCAGTTTACAGATAGGGTCAACCTTTTATGGGCAATGTAAGTTGAAGGTTAACTGCTACTGTCAACAAAAGGAAAGGGCTTGTCCGGAAATGCTCCTTACACATAGGAAAAGAGGAGATACACTTGTATCCCATGTTCATACAAAGTCATCTTCTTTTGAAAACAGTTACTCCTGATTAAAAGTTACACAATATCGTGTGTGTTTTTCAGAATCAGATGTTGTTCATCAGCTAAATTTATGCCGAAGAATGTCAGAGGCGGACACGGGAAGGGGGCGATAGGATCCTAAAGTAAACAAAGAATTTCCTTGTTAGATGCAGCCTTGCCAGTTGCATGGCACTAGGGCTCCAAGTGCAAAAAGCATGTTTGATGCTGCTAAAACTGGAGAAGAGATGAAAGAAAAATTCAGGGTTGGCACATTCATGGTGGCAGGAAATACTGAATTATTAAGAAGCAACCATATATCTCCCACTGCAGTGGTTCTGATACAACCTGATAGACCTCTCCTTGGTTTGTTCTAAAACCAGTATTGCAGGTATTGTCCTTCTCTTTGACACCACATTACACTCACTGGCAGTTAGCGGCAGTTAACACAACATCACATCCCACCTTCAGAGCTTGCATTAGGACAGCAGAGGAGCGTGCAACAAGTGTCAAGGCTATTAACGTCTGTGAATATTCTCACTCATCCAGGTCAATGTGTTTTCTGGTCATTAATTCAGAGTTGGGCTGAAGCCTGTTCGGATGAGAGGCCAAACATCTACCAAGACAACCTCAGCAGTCAAATTGTGATCCATTCAATGCCCTGAGGATACGAGGCTGTTCAGGTGAATCGATCAAAGTGTTGTCATTTAAAAGCAATCTCGCACCTCGGCCAGACAATTTACTTGGGAGGCGGGGAACAGTAGACTGATCACAAAATTCGCCTGATAAAAGAACAGAGTATAAGTTTAACACTTTTTAGTTTCAGAATGCTGATTAGTGAAGAACATTTGGGGTATTTCCATCCACCTGACACAGGTCACCCACCCAAGGTTCCCCCTACATAACAAGATTTAAAGTTAGTATTATTTGCGGATGATACAACAGCGTTTTGTTCAGGAGAGAACACACAGAAGATACTACAAATAATAACAGAAGAAATTAACAAATTAAAAAGATGGTTTGACAAAAACAGACTATCGTTGAATCTCAGTAAAACTAAAATAATGCTATTTGGTAACAGTAGAAGAGAAAGTCAAACACAAATACAAATAGACGGAATAGAAATTGAAAGAGTAAATGAAACCAAATTTCTTGGTATAATGATTGATGATAAATTGAACTGGAAATCTCACGTAAAAAATATACAACATAAAGTAGCAAGAAACACGTCAATAATGAATAAAGCAAAACATGTTCTAGACAAAAAATCACTTCATATTCTCTACTGCTCACTAGTGTTACCATATCTGAGTTATTGTGCAGAAATATGGGGAAATAATTACAAAAGTACACTTCATTCATTAACGGTGTTACAAAAAAAAACAGTTAGAATAATACATAATGTTGGATATAGAGAACACACAAATCCTTTATTTATTGAATCAAAGATACTGAAATTCTACGACATAGTGAATTTGCAAACAGCTAAAATGATACACAAAGCAAACTATAACCTGCTACCCAAGAATATACAACAATTCTTCTCAAAAAAAGAGGAGAAATATAATCTTAGAGAGAAATGTAATTTAAAACATTTGTATGCACGTACAACACTTAAGACCTTCAGTATATCAGTATGTGGAATTAAATGATGGAATGGATTAAGCAAAGCAATCAAACAATGTACTAATATGATCCACTTCAAGAAACTCTTCAAACTTAAAGTGTTTACAAAGTATAAAGAAGAAGAACCATGATAAACATTCTGAATTTATTTAACTCATCCATTCTTTCATTCTTTCACTCACAAACTAATCTTACTTATCTCAACATATGAAATGTAACTTACTTCACCAATTATTATTTATTTACTTATTTTACTGTGATTACTTATGGAGTATATTGTGAATAAATTGAGAACAGGAAGTGATCAAAAGTTTTAGCAACTGTTATGTAAAAGAAAAGGGGTAGGATTAAATAAGCTCTGCTTCTTCCTACTCCTTTTCGAACATGTTGAAAAGAGAAACTGGAGATTGTGATGTATCATGTTGTATACTTGCATGTTCGAAATAAACTCAAACTCAACTCAACTACATGTAGTTGATCATGGCGCACTGCCACAGCAAAATAAAAGCCGCCACACCTTAAAAATAAGGTTTTTTTTACATGAAAACAAATTTAAGTAATATATACTGTAAGCAGTGACGTGCGGTGAGGTTGATGGCTGGTGAGGCACTGACTTCATCACAGTCAGATTTACAAACATATGAACCCTAAAGAGTATCTTATTCACCATTTGATTGGCAGCAGTTAACGGGTTATGTTTAAAAGCTCATACCAGCATTCTTCCCTGCTTGGCACTCAGCATCAAGGCTTGGAATTGGGGGTTAAATCACCAAAAATTATTCCCAGGCGCGGCGCCGCTGCTGCCCACTGCTCCCCTCACCTCCCAGGGGGTGATCAAGGGGATGGGTCAAATGCAGAGGACAAATTTCATTACACCTAGTGTGTGTGTGACAATCATTGCTACTTTAACTTAACTTTAACTTTACACATACAAACTGTAGCACACAAAAAAGCACATTTAATAAAAAAAAACGTTATTATGGTCTTACCTTTACTTATAAATTAAGTCCATGCGCCGCAAATAAAGCCCACACTTAAACTTTCCACGTGCAAGATTGAATCTATTTAAAAAAGTGTAACCGAGGGTTTAGAAATGTCGCCTATACTGTATGAAACTACAAAATAACAAACACGGAGGCTCCAGTTTACACGAGGACCACTTTATTTACCTTCTTTCAAAAACCTCCGCAACGTGACATCACTTCCGCTCTTAGCGCCTTCAAAATAAGAGCTCAAGGCATATACTGTATAACAGCGCATAACAGGAACTTAACATCACAAAGAGGAAAGCCCATGAAAATAGGTTACAAAAGTTATTTAATAAGAAGCCAAAAAGTGCAAAAACAATAATGTTCGTGTTGGAGGAGTTGTGAATTAGGTACACCTGCAGTCTGCAGGTCTATCTAATGTTGTGTCCCTGCAGTCATTCACAACTCCTCCAACACCAACATTATTGTTTTTGCACTTTTTGGCTTGTTATGAAATAATTTTTTAAAATAGATTCAATCTTGCACGTGGAAAGTTTAAGTGTGGGCTTTAGTTGATATAACAATTCTACGGCGGGGGTGCAGGAGGCAAGCCTCACACAGTGCGTCTTTTGCAGCCGTTTTATGATCGCTCAGCACAAGAAATACTTTACACTAAGGCTGAAACGACGCGTCGACGTAGTCGACGTCATCGGTTACGTAAATACGTCGACGCCGTTTTTGTGCGTCGGCGTGTCGCATATTTACGTCACTCTACTTTACTGTCATGGCGGAGCGCAAAGCAGACGATGCGAGCGAGGGGAAAAAAGCACGCCAAAAGTCGTCAAAAGTGTGGGAGTATTTCAATAAACGGCCTAATAATGTTGTTGTATGCACACTGTGTCGAGCGGAAATGGCCTATCATAGCAGCACAACGGCTATGAACGAACATTTGAAAAGAAAACCCCCAACAGCGTTCTTGCCATCACCATCAACAAGTCAATCGTCCGCGTGCGTATACGTTGTCATTATTACACAAAAACATGAATGTGTCATTTGTATCTGCGTTGTAAATTCATAAACTAAAGCACCGTTTCGCTCTGAGAGGCGCGTTTGGCGTGCCTGTTCAGTGTTTACAAAGACGCGCTCCTCTTTAACGCTGTGGAGAGGCGGCGGCGGCGAGGCGGGGCGCGCCGGGAGCGACGCCGCAATCGTGCCCAGGTGCGCGATCCGCGCAGTTGGAAGAGAAAAGACTTTGTGTAAAATTAAAAGATTGTAAACCTGGCAAAGCCGTCTGGCGTTCAGTCTGTCGGTCCTGAAAGAACCCCACGGCACAAGACGTGTCACAAACGCTAACGTTAATTAGTTGTGCAAATACCTTTTACAACATTAACAGTTACATATACTATGTACAAACCAACAATTAACTTTCACTTTAATCATACTATCATTGTTGTGTTATTAAGCAAAATAAGCAATACTTTTACTTTTGTTGAAATGTTTACACTGTACACTTTTTTGTATTGGATGTTTAGCTTTATTTTTGAACATTTTAGCAAATAAGCAATACTTTTACTTTTGTTGAAATGTTTACACTTGTTACAGAATATTTCCGTTTTGCACTTTTTTGTATTGGATGTTTATCTTTATTTTTGCACATTTTAAAGCAAAATAAGCAATACTTTTACTTTTGAAATGCTTATACTATTCCAGAATATTAAGATTTGCACTGGATGTTTACTTTTATATTTGCACATTAAAAAGCAAATAAGCTACTTTTAATTTTGTTAAATGTTAAAAGTTTTAAATGTTTACATTGTTACAGAATATTTTGTCATGTTGTTGTCAATGTTGACTGAGTGGCCATACTTTTTTTTTTGTAAATAAAAGCCATGCCTTTTGAAAAAACTGGCCTACATTTATTTTTTCCTCTTCATTTTAAATTTAAAAAAAAAATCGGTAAAAGGAAAAATAATCTATAGATTAATCGAAAAAAATAATCTATAGATTAACCGATTAATCGAAAAAATAATCTATAGATTAATCGATAGAAAAATAATCGTTAGCTGCAGCCCTACTTTACACACATACAGTTGTTGACAAAATACACTGTACATTATATACCTCAGCTAACTAAACTATGGAAATGTATAATATAGTTCATATAGCAATACAGTCTCACTGCACAGCAGGCCAGCAGTTAGCCGAGTCATTGCGCAATCCATGTTGCGGCACTGAGTGACGTGCCTCAACTGGCTGCTGTTCACCGCACCGTCTCTTCTCAGTATTTGAACGGCAAATGTGAAAATTCAGCAATTTTGAATAAAAATAATCTAAAACTGGTGAAGTTAAATGGAAAATAACTATAGTATAATCACTGGATACATATAACAATTTAATTTTTTTTTCTTTCTTTTTACATTTTTTTTCTTTCCATGATGGCAGGTGAGGCTCACTGACTGTAAGTATAGTCTATTACTTAAGCACTATTACTCACATATCTTTATAATGTTCCTGTTTGTTTTATATTGAAAAACATGCATCTTAATCGCCTATCAGAGTTGGCACTCAGCAAACGTAAGGAGAGAAAAAGAGTTCAAAAGAAAAAGTATTTCACATTAATTTCTTCTAAACTGTAATCAATTTAACATGATTCCTACATGTATGTGTACTTAATGTGAATACTGACGTACTTTCCTTTGTGTGCTTAGTTTTAAAGTGACTTTATTGTGGAGAAAATCAAACCACCTCAGGTTATTTTTTTCCATCTCTAATTCATATTTGTTATATTTTAATAATAATAGAGTTTATTTGTAAAAAGCACTTTACCTTGAGCAAACAACCTCAAAATGCTACAGTGTATTAAAAAAAATAAGATAAAATAAATAAATAAAAATAAAAATTAGAACAACATAATAGCCAGAACTAGCACACATAAATCTAAATCTGGGGCGGCATGGCGTAGTGGGTAGAGCAACCGTGCCAGAAACCTGAGGGTTGCAGGTTCGCTCCCTGCCTCTTACCATCCAAAAATCGCTGCCGTTGTGTCCTTGGGTGGGACACTTCACCCTTTTCCCCCGGTGCCACTCACACCGGTGAATTGAATGGTGAATGATAGGTGGTGGTCGGAGGGGCCGTTGGCGCAAATTGCAGCCACGCTTCCATCAGTCTACCCCAGGGCAGCTGTGGCTATGAAAGTAGCTTACCACCACCAGGTGTGAACGATTGATGGGTTCTACATGTAAAGCGACTTTGGGTACTTAGAAAAGCGCTATATAAATCCCAGTTATTATTATTATTATTATTTTTTTTTTTTAAAAGGCTTTTTTAAAAAGAAGGGTTTTTAAGCCTTTTTTTAAAAGCATCCACCGTCTGTGGTGCCCTCAGGTGGTCAGGGAGAGCGTTCCACAGACTGGGAGCGGCGGAGCAGAAAGCCCGGTCTCCCATTGTTCGTAGCTTTATTTTCGGAGGTTGGAGGAGGTTAGCCTGTCCGGAGCGGAGGTGTCGTGTGGAGGATTTGGGGGTGAGCACTTCTTTGAGGTAGAGGGGGGCATTACCATGGAGGTACTGGTTTTATTACTTTATTAAATAAGAAAGCAAAACGATATACGAGAAAAACATATGTTAATACTAGTAGCACAGATCTGTTTTACATCATATACAGTACAGGCCAAATGTTTGGACACACCTTCTCATTTAATGTGTTTTCCTTATTTTCATGACTATTTACATTGTAGATTGTCACATCAAAACTATGAATGAACACATGTGGAGTTATGTACTTAACAAAAAAAGGTGAAATAACTGAAAACATGTTTTATACCAGGGGTCCTCAAGTACAAATCTTGAAGGTCCACAAATGTTTTTTTTAAACAGGCTGGGTCCCTTTATTATCTGTCAAGCTTATATAGTAGCAGGAGGTAAGTAGTTTAACATTTTCTTAAAATTAACAAATAAAATAAATATCCAATAAAATACATGAAATATTTTCTTTGAAACAAAAATAAATAAGAACTTTGAAAAAATGTGTCCTCTGCATTTGACCCATCCCTTGATCACACCCTGGGAGGTGAGGGGAGCAGTGGGCAGCAGTGGCGCTGCGCCCGGGAATCATTTTTGGTGATTTAACCCCCAATTCCAAGCCTTGATGCTGAGTGCCAAGCAGGGAAGAATGCTGGTATGAGCTTTTAAACGTAACCCGTTAACTGCTGCCAATCAAATGGTGAATAAGATACTCTTTAGGGTTCATATGTTTGTAAATCTGACTGTGATGAAGTCAGTGCCTCACCAGCCATCAACCTCACCGCACGTCACTGCTCTGTTGCTATTTGTTGTTGTGTCATAGATTTAACAAAAATCTTGCTTGATGTTTCATATGACTTTTTCAGCCTCGTGATTTCTTTTTTTCTTAGCTTTGAATCATGAGGAAATGTCTCTTCAAATTCACGGTGCTCTTTCAGATAGTGACGTTTCAGATTTTCACTTTTCACCAGAGCAACAGTAGTGTTGCATATTAGACACATTGGTCTGGTACTTGCAATAGGTAGGATGAAAACATATTGCTCTGTCCATTCTTCCTTGAAACGTCGGTTTTCCTTGTCCACCTTTCTTTTACCAGCCTGAGCCAACTTGGAGCATGCCATTGTGATTTGATTCACATTCAGTGACTGACGAGTGAACAGTTAGCGAAGTAGCGATACGAGACAACTGTGTGCCTGCAGCGAAAGGTTCCATGCACTGTGCACTGCACATGTGTATGACCCAGGTGGTAACAGCCTATCAGCGCGTCGTTGTGATCGAGATGACAACCCATACCCCGGAATTAGCCAATCAGAGTGGCGTTCTCTCGCTCTCTCTCTCTCTCTGAGAGAGAGAGAGAGAGAGAGAGAGAGAGAGAGAGAGAGAGGGGGACGGAGTGAGTGAGACACGAGAAGTGTAAACGAAACGTGGAGATATTTGACTAAAAACAACGAAGAACGTTGACTTGCGCTAGCGATAACTCACAGATGAATACAATTATTATATTTTTTATAATGATTATAATTATAATAATAAAAATAAAAAAAATAAAAAAATAAATTTTTTTTTTTTTTTTTTTTTTTTACTATAATTCGTGCTGGGTCCGGACGGACACGTCGCTGGGTCCGGACATGGACCGCGGTCCGCCTGTTGAGGATCACTGTTTTATACTCTAGTTTCTTCAAAATTGCCACCCTTTGCTCTGATTACTGCTTTGCACACTCTTGGCATTCTCTCAATGAGCTTCAATAGGCAGTCACCTGAAATGGTTTTCACTTCACAGGTGTGCCTTATCAGGGTTGATTAGTGGAATTTCTTGCTTTATCAATGGGGTTGAGACCATCAGTTGTGTTGGGAATGAGAAGGTGTGTCCAAACTTTTGGCCTGAACTGTAAATGATAACGTCATATTAGCCATGGGTGAAACCCTGTATCATATGGTATCTTTGGGATCAATTGGCATTTAACTTTTTCTGCCCCCCCTTCCATTTTGAAACTTGTACAACTGCTAAAATGTCATTTAAACCATTCCCTGATTGCATTATTTAAATTTAAATTGCTTCATTAGGGAATTCAAAATTCATACAAATCGTTGGTAAGAAAAACATCCCATAAGGAATTGTTTTCATCCTTCGATGTTCCTTCATGTTTCCTTTCATGCAACGCTGTACTACACGATATTTAATATTCACAACTTTTGCAGCGCTGCACCGTTGGAACCCGGCCTGCCAAGCTTATTAGCATATCATTACGCTGCCTGCTGAGAATGGATGATAGGAGGAGGCCAGGGGTTAATTCTGACTGCGGTTTAGCCCAAAGCTCCACAGCAGTGTTGCAACATACCAATTGAAACACCTTTTGAGCTCCTTCTAAAGTGGAGGCAGATGCGGGCGGTCATGCTGTGTGCAACCAAATGTATTAAGCGAAAGGTCCACATGAAGTCATTTTCATAACCAGCCTGTGTGGACATCACTACAACTTTAGGGACTGTTTTCTCTCATTGTTTTTGTCTAAGGCTCGTATGTTGTATCAAACTTTTTTTTTTTTTTTTTTAATTTAATCGCATTTCGTTCACAGATAACTCAAAATCAATCGCGATTAATTGCAGAAAGATATACTTTTTCGTCATGAATAAGTGCACCCCAGACTAGGGATGTCCCAATCCGATATTTGGATTGGATCGGCCGCCGAGATTTGCCAAAAAATGCGCATCGGCAAGGCATGGGAAAATGCCGATCCAGATCCAGTTTTAAAAAAACTCCGGTCCGTGTTTTCCAACGCACAGATTCAAATAATACATTCCACTTTTCTGCTGCTCCCTATTTCCGCATTTTCCAGCACACCTTCAACACATCCACAGGTCTGTGGATTCTCACGCAGTTGCTTTTAGCTGCTGGCATTACACTACAGGCTCTTCCCACTCCTTCTTCTGTCTCCTTCTCACAGACAGCAAGCGCAACTTCTTACACACGTCACACGTCACATACGTATACGTCCTCTCCCAGCAGAGAGGTAGCAGCATGGCTAACGTTAGCTGTGATGCTAGCGCAGCCGCTAAGGTGCGCGCCTGCTCAAACGTCCTCTGCGCACAGCAAATCTATGCCACGCACAAAATCAAATAAAAAAATAAGCGCATAACAATTTTCGACACACGGACACGACAGAGAAAACAGTTTTCGTCATCATTGTTCAAATATTGTAATGTCTGTCGAGACGCTTATCTCCATTCGGTGCCACACGTCCACACCATCAAAATGCAGAGGCAAAAATTTCCACATCAACACCGTATGAAAAAATTTGTGATTTTTTTAGTTGTGATTTCCTTCTCTGCATGAAAGTTTAAAAGTAGCATATATTAATGCAGTATGAAGAAGAATGTTTTAATGTAGACATGCAAGCCTTGAAAGAACATTTTGAAAATCAAGACTACATTTCCTGCAAATGGGTGCATTTCTACCCTATATTTTAACTTTAGATTTATTCTCATATCAAACTCTTTTGGCTGTCTTTTTGACACTTACATCCCTCCACACCCTGGATTATAAATAATGTAAATAATTCAATGTGATTATCTTGTGTGATGACTGTATTATGATGATAGTATATATCTGATAGTATATATCTGTATCATGAATCAATTTAAGTGGACCCCGACTTAAACAAGTTGAAAAACTTATTGGGGTGTTACCATTTAGTGGTCAATTGTACGGAATATGTACTTCACTGTGCAACCTACTAATAAAAGTCTCAATCAATCAATCAAAACACATAGAATCATCATACTGCTGTGATTATATGCATCAAGTGTTCATTCAAGGCTAAGGCAAAATATCCAGATATATATCGTGTATCGCAATATGGCCTTAAATTATCGCAATATTAAAAAAAGGCCATATCGCCCAGCCCTAGTTCAATGATGCCATTTCTGTTCGTCATGTATAATTTTGTCTATTTTGTGTTTATCCTTGAATAAACAGGTCAGTTCCTTGTTACCAACCATTGTGTATTATTCAAACTCCCCTAATTCAGCTGGCTAGTTGTTATCAAGAGTACTAAAACCCTTTTCAACATGATTCTGACAACTAAGTAGGCTAAATAACTTTAAACTTTAATACATGCTCGGATAGGCCAGTATCGGTCAGTATCGGTATCGGTCAGTATCGGTATCGGATCGGAAGTGCAAAAACAATATCGGTATCGGATCGGAAGTGCAAAAACCTGGATCGGGACATCCCTAGTAACAATAAATTAAAATAACAATAGCGATTAGAGGTGGTAATATTTGAGCACCTCACGATTGGATTACAATTCAGGCACTACGATTCGATGAAAAATGTATTATTAATGCATCTTTAATATATTGATACAGTCACATTCTATGTGCACGAGCACCTTAGAGGGAGCGTTGCTCGCACGGCTGCGCTAGCATCACAGCTAACGTTAGCCATGCTGCTACCTCTCTGCTGGGAGAGGACGTATCCGTATGTGACGTATGACGTGACAGTATGTGACGTATGACGTGACAGTATGTGACGTGTGTAAGAAGGTGCACTTGCTGTCTGTGAGAGGGAGACACAGGAAAGAGTGAGAAGAGCCTGTCGTGTAATGCCAGCAGCTAAAAGCAACTGCGTGAGAATTCACAGACCTGTGGATGTGTTGAAGGTGTGCTGGAAAATGCGGAACGGAAATTACGGAGCAGCAGAAAAGTGGAATGTATTATTTAAATCGGTGCATTGGAAAACACGGACCGGAGGGTTTTTTTTAAACCGGATCTGGATCGGCATTTTCCCAAGCATTGCCGATACGCAATTTTTGGCAAATATCGGCAGCCGATCCGATCCAAATATCGGATCAGAAGAAGAATCAGAATCAGAATCAGCTTTATTGTCATTACGCAAGGTAACGAGATTGAGGCCATTCCATACAGTGCGATGTGTGCATGCTAGAAAAACAATGTGCAAATATATAGAAATATAAAAAATGTAGAAGTGCAATGAATATGGTGTGAAATGAATATATACATGAAAAAACAAAACAAAAACAGGGTGGTTGGTGGAATGGGTTATTGCACCGAAGAGAAAGCAGTTATGAGGGACAATGGGGCAGTCCGTTCAGGAAGGTTATGGCCCTGGGGAAGAAGCTGTTCTTTAGCCTGTTTGTTTTGGTTTTAATCGATGGATCGGGACATCCCTAATTGTTACTATCGTTATTTTACTTGTTGTTTATTTGCTACTAATTTATCTTTGTTGTTCTTGTATTATAAGTTGAGTTTTGGTAGTAAATAAATACTCCTGTTTTCAAATTAATGAATAATCATGTTATTCATTGGAGTTTTAAATATCAATCAAAAATAATCATGATTGTTATTTTTGCCATAATCTTCCAGCCCTGGCTTTAGTCTTTTGTAAGTACATAATGTGAATGATTTTACCCCGTCATTTAAAGTAACCTATTCCTATGTTTACCAACTGAATGAACAAGCCAATTAGTCTGCAAATGGGAGCTTGAAATTCCAGTAAATTAACAATTAAAATGGCTCACTGTACTGGAACGCGCACGAGCATCTGAGCAGGATGAGAATCATCATGTCCTGTGTCGAAAGTCAATGTCAAAACAATGCAAAATAAACAACAAGTGTTGTTAAAGACTAAAACGTCTTCCCCAACACGGCGCCTACATAGTGACATATACGTTCAAGCAGTCTGACTGAATTACCTTCAATTGCTTTCTCTACTCTGAGCTGAGAATTGTTTTCCCGGCCATCCTTTGGGCCATTGACTGGCACACAATAGGCGATGAGAGTTTTCCGGATGTGGCTTGCTAAAGTTCACTCGTAAAACCTGTGTGTCACACCTTAATCTTTGCAGTGTTTCCCTTTGTGATAAGCTATTTTAAAGAATGCCATCAACGGAAACAAGACAGCCACGCCTTTGCAATGCCTTGGAGCAAAGGAAGTGCACACTGCCAGTGTGAAGTCTGGGACAAATTGGCATAGTGGCCGCAAAAATGCTAATGTGCTTAGAGGGAAACAACATGTAAGGTCATTTTCAGTGTGCATCTTGAGCAGAAAAAAAAGAATAATCTTCAAAGAAAACAAATATCACGCAGGCCAAATTGTTTCCGTCTGTGGCAGATTAAAGCGAAACGACGGTGGAAAAAATTATTAGCAAGATAAGAGGAGAATGGCTTTATCTGCCTGCCAGATCAGCGAGCCTTTAGGGTTGTTTACACAATACCAGTGTCTAATTAAAAATTGGTGTTTTGGCTGTTTGTTCATAGGAAAAATGGTGACCTGTTCGGGTACATCGGCACGGTCACGATAACGGGATATGAAACGTTCATATTGTTGCATTACATTGCAAAAAGTCAGTGTTCAAAAACAAGAAAAAAAAATACAAAAGTTAGGGGCATTTTACTTGAACTAAGCAAAACTATCTGCCAATAGAACAAGAAAATTTGGCTTGTCAAGACTTTCCAAAACAAGTAAAATTAAAGCTGCAAGCAGCATTGGTCGGGCCCGCGTATTTGGCAGGTGCTAGTCCTATATGTCCCAATACTTTTGTCCAGTGATAGTCATAAGTGTCCCAATACTTTTGTCTACTTTTAGTCTGAAGTGTCCCAAGACTTTTGTCTAGTGTACCTACCTTGTCTGCATTGTGTGGGCACGTTGGTGCTTCCTGCTTTTAAGCAGCCATCTTAAAAAACAGCAGCGCAGCAGCATCAGCGCAGCGGGTCTTTGAAGGGTCATAAAATCAAAACCGGAGCAGGTATTAAAACGCTGTTCTGTTATTTTATACACAAGGGTTTAATCTCTCTCCTGTGTTAGTTTGAAGCCGAAACGACAAACGCGCTCAGAGGAGATAGTTTTTGAAGGAAGGTGACCGGTTTTTACAAAAAATTTGTTTTGAAGGGGGAATAGCAAACTTCCTGTTGATTTTTGCTGGGGGTTGTCAATTTATGAAATGTAGGTCTAAGTGAGACCTACATAGAGGTTTTTGTTTCATGTCTCTCCGACCTTCCCAGTGGGAGTTACAGGCAGTTTTGTCAGTTTTTTCATCCGAGGAGCAGTTTTTTGTGCGTTTCATTAAAAAATTGCGCTAGAGCACAATTTTGAGATTTGGGGTTAGGTCTTTTTATTAGATCGCAATTTCTGCCAGTCCTGATGTGTGTGTTCAGTTCGGTGAGTTTTGAAGCATGTTAAGGGGGTCAAATTACAGCTCAAAGAGGCAAAAGTGACTATTTTTAGTACTTTTTTGTCTTGAAGGGGGAATTGCCAACTTCCTGTTTATTTCTGCCCGATGATATACAATTATTAAAACTAGGTCTAAGTCAGACCTACATACAGGTTTTTGTTTCATGTCTCTCCGATCTTCCTAGTGGGAGATATAGGCAGTCTAGTTTTTTTTTCCTAGGGGGCGCTAGAGCGCAATTTTGAGTTTTGTGGTTCGTTTTTTTTAAAAAAAGGTAATTTTCGCAGGTCCTGATGTGTGGGTCAAATATGGTGAGTTTTGAAGCATGTTAAGTGGGTCAAATTACAGTTTAATGTGGCGGCGGAAGAATAAAGAATAAAGAATAAAACCTTACAAATTCAATAGGTCCTTATGTCCCATTGCATAAGGACTCCCTTTGGGAGTCCTTATACAATGGGCCATGCGGGCCCTAATTAGCTCACCTCAATGAACCCAAATACCTTAAAATAAGTATTTTGATAGAAAAAAACAAATATGAGACCTTTTTCCTTAATATGTTGAAAAATATTCTTAAATGAAGTAAATGCTAGTGCCATTATCTTGACATAATGATACGCGCTCGGCCTTACATTTCTTGCATTTTCCCATCAATAACATGACATCATCGCGCCAAGTGCGTGCTCTTTCAGATTTAACATGTGGCATTTCAAACAATTTTGAACAGAAATAGTTTCTGCACATTCAGATAAATTCTTCAAAATTACAATTTAAAAAAATGTGGTCGGGGGCCGGGCTGTAAATATATATAAATATAAAAATTTAATTATATATATATATACATACAGTATATATATATATATATATATATATATATATATATATATATATATATATATAAAAATTACATTTTATTTATGTATACCCCGACTACATTTTTTTTAATTGTAATTTTGAAGAATTTATCTGAATGTGCATGAACTATTTCTGTTAAAAATTGTTTGAAATGTCACATGTTTAAATATTAACTGTTAGTTTGCTGTACTGTACCCCGAGTACGTATGTTCTATTGTTTCATTGAAAATAAAACAGCAAAGTCCATTTGGCTGTCATCTGTTTTAATTATGAGACATAATTGTGTCAAAGTCATGATTTTTTAATTTCATGCTTGAAATTAGAAATTCTTACTTTGAAAAAGCAGTTTTATACTTGTGAGTAGATATGTCCGATAATATCGGCCGATAAATGCTTTAAAAATGTAATATCGGAAATTATCGGTATCGTTTTTTTTATTATCGGTATCGGGTATTTTTATTTTTTATTTTTTATTTTTTATTAAATCAACATAAAAAACACAAGATACACTTACAATTAGTGCACCAACCCAAAAAAACTCCCTCCCCCATTTACACTCATTCACATTAATTCACACAAAAGGGTTGTTTCTTTCTGTTATTAATATTCTGGTTCCTACATTATATATCAATACAGTCTGCAAGGGATACAGTCCTTAAAGGGGAACATTATCACCAGACCTATGTAAGCGTCAATATATACCTTGATGTTGCAGAAAAAAAGACCATATTTTTTTTAACCGACTTCCGAACTCTAAATGGGTGAATTTTGGCGAAATAAACGGCTTTCTATTATTCGCTCTCGGAGCGATGACGTCACAACGTGGCGTCACATCGGGAAGCAATCCGCCATTTTCTCAAACACCGAGTCAAATCAGCTCTGTTATTTTCCGTTTTTTCGACTGTTTTCCGTACCTTGGAGACATCATGCCTCGTCGGTGTGTTGTCGGAGGGTGTAACAACACCAACAGGGACGGATTCAAGTTGCACCAGTGGCCCAAAGATGCCAAAGTGGCAAGAAATTGGACGTTTGTTCCGCACACTTTACCCACGAAAGCTATGCTACGACAGAGATGGCAAGAATGTGTGGATATCCTGCGACACTCAAAGCAGATGCATTTCCAACCATAAAGTCAAAGAAATCTGTCGCCAGACCCCCATTGAATCTGCCGGAGTGTGTGAGCAATTCAGGGACAAAGGACCTCGCTAGTACGGCAAGCAATGGCGGTAGTTTGTTCCCGCAGACGAGCGAGCTAAACCCCCTATCGACCCTAGCTTCCCTGGCCTGCTGACATCAACTCCAAAACTGGACAGATCAGCTTTCAAGAAAAGAGCGCGGATGAGGGTATGTCTACAGAATATATTAATTGATGAAAATTGGGCTGTCTGCACTCTAAAAGTGCATGTTGTTGCCAAATGTATTTCATATGCTGTAAACCTAGTTCATAGTTGTTAGTTTTCTTTAATGCCAAACAAACACATACCAATCGTTGGTTAGAAGGCGATCGCCGAATTCGTCCTCGCTTTCTCCCGTGTCGCTGGCTGTCGTGTCGGTTTCGCTTGCATACGGTTCAAATCGATATGGCTCAATAGCTTCAGTTTCTTCTTCAATTTCCTTTTCGCTACCTGCCTCCACACTACAACCATCCGTTTCAATACATTCGTAATCTGTTGAATCGCTTAAGCCGCTGAAATCCGAGTCTGAATCCGAGCTAATGTCGCTATAGCTTGCTGTTCTTTCCGCCATGTTTGTTTGTCTTGGCTTCACTATGTGACGTCACAGGAAAATGGACGGGTGTATATAACGATGGTTCAAATCAGGCACTTTGAAGCTTTTTTTAGGGATATTGCGTGATGGGTAAAATTTTGAAAAAAACTTCGAAAAATATAATAAGCCACTGGGAACTGATTTTTAATGGTTTTAACCCTTCTGAAATTGTGATAATGTTCCCCTGTAAGCACACATGATTGTGCGTGTTGCTGGTCCACTAATAGTACTAACCTTTAACAGTTAAATTTACTCATTTTCATTAATTACTCGTTTCTATGTAACTGTTTTTATATTGTTTTACTTTCTTTTTTATTCAAGAATTTTTTTTAAATTTATTTTATTTTTGTATTTTTAAAAGGACCTTATCTTCACCATACCTGGTTGTCCAAATTAGGCATAATAATGTGTTAATTCCACGACTGTATATATCGGTATCGGTTGATATCGGTATCGGTAATTAAAGAGTTGGACAATATCGGAATATCGGATATCGGCAAAAAGCCATTATCAGACATCCCTACTTGTGAGTGTTGATGACACAGCTTTGCAACAGTTGATATTCTAGTTTCAAGCATGTTTTACTCAATATAGGTCATAAAAACTCAGCAACAAGCTGTAATATCTTACTGAGATCATTTAGGACCAAAACACTTAAAACAAGTAAAACACTCTAACATAAAATCTGCTTAGTGAGAAGAATTATCTTATCAGACAGAAAATAAGCAAATATCACCCTTATTTGAGATTTTAAATTTGCACTAGTTACAGTGCATATGTACAAAACTTCAAATGTATTTCTTAGAGCCTCAAGCTCTGTCAGAGACATTGGTGAACAAACACAGTTCATTAGCATTAAAGCTAAAGATACCTAAATGGTGTGTTATTGGTAGCACTTACTAAAA
>NC_084574.2:3112500-3145000 GCF_033978685.3 Nerophis lumbriciformis | reverse complement strand
GAGATGATGTTAGGTTCATGAGAAGGAGACGAGATTTTGACATGAATTTTAAGCAGCGGTAGACTTGGCGGGGATTTTTTTTTCTATGGATCTACAATTTCTGCTAGCGACCCTGCTAAAATGAAAAATCATAATTAAATCTTGTGAGATCTCGTCACACCTCGAATGAAAAACAATATGTACTACAAACTGCTACAGTAGTTTTATGAAGTAATGTAATAATAATGTACAGTATTTTCCTTAAAAGGGCAGTCTTCTACAGTATCTCCTTCAAGCTGCTTCTCCATCAAACACACCATCAGCTAGGGATGTCCCGATCCGATATTTGGATCCGATCGGCTGCCGATATTTGCCAAAAATTGCGTATCGGCAAGGCATGGGAAAATGCCGATCCAGATCCAGTTTAAAAAAAAACTCTTGTGTTTTCCAACGCACCTATTTAAATAATACATTCCACTTTTCTGCTGCTCCGTAATTTCCGTTCCGCATTTTCCAGCACACCTTCAACACATCCACGATTCTCACGCAGTTGCTTTTAGCTGCTGGCATTACACGACAGGCTCTTCTCACTCTTTCCTGTGTCTCCCTCTCACAGACAGCAAGCGCACCTTCTTACACACGTCACATACTGTCACGTCATACGTCACATACGTATACGTCCTCTCCCAGCAGAGAGCGAGGTAGCGGCATGGCTAACGTTAGCTGTGACGCTAGCGCAGCCGCTAAGGTGCGCGCCTGCTCAAACGTCCTCTGCGCACGGCAAATCTATGCCACGCACAAAATCAAATAAAAAAATAAGCGCATAACAATTTTCGACACACGGACACGACAGAGACAACAGTTTTCGTCATCATTGTTCAAATATTGTGACGTCTGTCGAGACGCTTATCTCCATTCGGTGCCACACGTCCACACCATCAAAATGCTGAGGCAAAAATTTCCACATCAACACCGTATGAAAAAATTTGTGATTTTTTTAGTTGTGATTTCCTTCTCTGCATGAAAGTTTAAAAGTAGCATATATTAATGCAGTATGAAGAAGAATGTTTTAATGTAGACATGCAAGCCTTGAAAGAACATTTTAAAAATCAAGACTACATTTCCTGCAAATGGGTGCATTTCTACCCTATATTTTAACTTTAGATTTATTCTCATATCAAACTCTTTTGGCTGTCTTTTTGACACTTACATCAGGCGCCCCCCTTCACACCCTGGATTATAAATAATGTAAATAATTCAATGTGATTATCTTGTGTGATGACTGTATTATGATGATAGTATATATCTGATAGTATATATCTGTATCATGAATCAATTTAAGTGGACCCCGACTTAAACAAGTTGAAAAACTTATTGGGGTGTTACCATTTAGTGGTCAATTGTACGGAATATGTACTTCACTGTGCAACCTACTAATAAAAGTCTCAATCAATCAATCCAAACACATAGAATCATCATACTGCTGTGATTATATGCATCAAGTGTTCATTCAAGGCTAAGGCAAAATATCGAGATATATATTGTGTATCGCAATATGGCCTTAAAATATCGCAATATTAAAAAAAGGCCATATCGCCCAGCCCTAGTTCAATGATGCCATTTCTGTTTGTCATGTATAATTTTGTCTATTTTGTGTTTATCCTTGAATAAACAGGTCAGTTTCTTGTTACCAACCATTGTGTATTATTCAAACTCCCCTAATTCAGCTGGCTAGTTGTTATCAAGAGTACTAAAACCCTTTTCAACATGATTCTGACAACTAAGTAGGCTAAATAACTTTAAACTTTAATACATGCTCGGATAGGCCAGTATCGGTCAGTATCGGTATCGGATCGGAAATGCAAAAACAATATCGGTATCGGATCGGAAGTGCAAAAACCTGGATCGGGACATCCCTACCATCAGCAGCTTCTCTATATTTTCATGGATAAATGTCTACCCTTTAGGTATTATTTTAACATCCTTGGCTGACATTATGACTAGTCTGATGGTGCAGACTAGCAGTGCTACAACTACCTCACCAAGACAACTCAACGGTCGGTCATGTTTTCGATGATTTCTTACTTAAATCCAATGAATATCGCTTCTTCTCAGCACTCTCTATCGAACTCACCAATGGTTGAAAAACAAAGTTATGTCGATCTGTAGCTGTAGGCTAGTCTTCCATTTTTTATTTAACAAATAATGTCTATATTCATCCCAATTAAAAATTTCCCAGGAGCCATAGAAAATGTTGGCTTTCCTGACTGTAGACCCCAGTTGTGCTGTACACGTACATCAATGTTATTTAATGTTTTAAACCAGGGGTGCTCATTACGTCGATCGCGAGCTACCGGTCGATCTCGGAGGGTGTGTCAGTCGATCACCAGCCAGGCATTAAAAAAATAGTCCTAAAAATGAGCGATCATAAATCTTCACTATGACGTCACTTTCGTCACTTGATTGACATTCACGGCACCCGAGGGTCTTCTGAGATGACGCTGGCTGCTGCCAGCTCATTAAAATTACCAACTGGAAGGCGAGAAACACTTTATTTTAACAGACTCTGGCGTCGTACCTGTCGTCAAAACTCCAAAGACCGACTGCACAGTTGCGCTAACAAAATAAGAGTCTCAGAAAGCTGGCGTGCACAAGCTAGCAAGCTACGGAGTTTGCCGACAATGTATTTCTTGTAAAGTGTATACAAAGGAGTACGGAAGCTGGACAAATAAGATGCCAAAAACCAACCACTTTCATGTGGTATTGGACAGAAAGGAGGACTTTTTTCTCCTCCATTCGGAAATGCGGACGTTTTTAGCACCACTGTCTGATTCCAATCAATGCAAGTCATCAGAATCAGGTAATACACCAACTTATATTCTTGTCTTCATGAAAGAAAGGAATCTATATGTGTTAAACATGCCTGTATTATCTTTAAACACCTTAACTAGTTAACAATATTAACTATATGTGTTAAACATGCTTGCATTATCTTTCAACACCTTTAACTTATTAACAATATTAACTATATGTGTTAAACATGCTTGTATTATCATTAAACACCTTTAACTTGTTAACAATATTAACTATATGTGTTAAACATGCTTGTATTATCTTTAAACACCTTTAACTTATTAATATTAACTATATGTATTAAACATGCTTGTATTATCATTAAACACCTTTAACTTGTTAACAATATTAACTGTATGTATTAAACTTGCTTGTATTATCTTTAAACACCTTTAACTTGTTAATAATATTAACTATATGTATTAAACATGCTTGTATTATCATTAAACACCTTTAACTTGTTAACAATATTAACTAGATATATTAAACTTGCTTGTATTATCCTTAAACACCTTTAACTTGTTAACAATATTAACTATATGTATTAAACATACTTGTATTATCATTAAACACCTTTAATTTATTAACAATATTAACTATATGTATTAAACATTCTTGTATTATCATTAAACACCTTTAATTTATTAACAATATTAACTATGTGTTAAACATGATTGCATTATCATTAAACACCTTTAATTTATTAACAATATTAACTATATGTGTTAAACATGCTTGTATTATCATTAAACACCTTTAACTTGTTAACAATATTAACTATATGTATTAAACATACTTGTATTATCATTAAACACCTTTAATTTATTAACAATATTAACTATATGTATTAAACATGCTTGCATTATCATTAAACACCTTTAACTTATTAACAAAAACATATATTTCATAAATAAGTAAATATAAATTATATATATGAATGAGGTAGATTCCCACGACTTGATCAATTGAAAAGTAGCTCGCCTGCAGAAAAAGTGTGAGCACCCCTGTTTTAAACCTTATTTAACAACAAAACAAGTTATTTTATGTCATTACTCACATGTGTTGGTTTCATCACCTTATGGGACGGTGATTAAAACAACATTCTCCTCCATGTAAGTGTGGTCTGATTGTAAATATAACACTGATAACATGGGCACTACAAATAAAACGTACCGGTAATAGTAATATTTATAATATTTACACATCTTTGTAAATGAAATATACCACTAATGATAATGATACTTGTAAGAAACACAGTTTATTTGCCACCATGGAGGTGAAGATTAGTGATTTTGAAGCTGCATCATGGAGTTAGTTGCTAGCCAGGACGCTACATTATGTTGAAGCCATTGATCGCTTGTCGCTGTCAAATTTGCAGGATATAACTAGAATGCAGCCTCAACATGCATCACGATATGAAGTTCGTATATAAAGCCAGCTAAATGTTTATCATTTATACCAGGTAGCCCGTAAGGACCAGATGTGTCGCCCGCTGGCCTGTTCTAAAAATAGCTCAAATAGCAGCACTTACCAGTGAGCTGCCTCTATTTTTTAAATTTTATTTATTTACTAGCAAGCTGGTCTCGCTTTGCTCGACATTTTTAATTCTAAGAGAGACAAAACTCAAATAGAATTTGAAAATCCAAGAAAATATTTTAAAGACTAACTGACAAAGAAACATAACAGATTTGGTGTCCAGTTCAAAGTGTGACATGATTTATTTAAAAATTTGAGAGTTGACTTTTGTATTTTACATGAGTTATAATTTGTACAAACATGGTGCAAAGTAATTCATGATTTGTTAAAAAATGTTAGTTAAAATGGGATATTGTGATTTCACAAGACTGTCTTAGAAGTGATCATTTGAAAATGTTAAATTTGAAAAATGTGCACTTAAGAAAATATAAAAATAAAGTGTTGCATATTGATATTTATCTGTTTCTATATATATTTATTGTGATAAATCATTAAGATGATCAGTGTTTCCACAAAAATAAATATCATTAATTATTAATAATAACAGAGTTAAAGGTCAATTGAGCAAATTGGCTATTTCTGGCAATTTATTTAAGTGTGTATCAAACTGGTAGCCCCTGCGATGAGGTGGCGACTTGTCCAGGGTGTACCCCGCCTTCCGCCCGATTGTAGCTGAGCTAGGCTCCAGCGCCACCCGAGACCCCAAAGGGAATAAGCGGTAGAATATGGATGGATGGAAACTGGTAGCCCTTCGCATTAATCAGTACCCAAGAAGTAGCTCTTGGTTTCAAAAAGGTTGCTGACCCCTGATTTATACTGTATGTATCATCTATATCAGGGGTAGCCATTTTGGTAGTCTTTGCCTTCAAAACAAGTACGGTACTATATATAGATTTTTGTTCAAATAAATTTCAATAGAAATTTCCTGTGAATGCCGCAAAGCCGAACTAAAATACTAACAGTTAGCACGCTGGCCAGATAGCATCAAGTAAAAAAAAAAAAATGAGCAAAGTGAACCATACTTGCCAACCTTGAGACCTCCGATTTCAGGAGGTGGGGGGTGGGGGCGTGGGGCAGAGCGTGGTTAAGAGGGGAGGAGTATATTGACAGCTAGAATTCACCAAGTCAAGTATTTCATACATACATACATACATACATACATACCGTATTTTCCGCACTATTAGCCGCACCTAAAAACCACAAAATTACTCAAAAGCTGACAGTGCGCCTTATAACCCGGTGCGCTTTATATATGGATTAATATTAAGATTCATTTTCATAAAGTTTAAGTCTCGCAACTACGGTAAACAGCCGCCATCTTTTTTCCCCGTAGAAGCGGAAGCGCTTCTTCTTCTATGGCAAGCAACCGCCAAGGTAAGCACCCGCCCCCATAGAAGAGGAAGCGCTTCTTCTTCTACTGTAAGCAACCACCCGCCCCCGTAGAAGAAGAAGAAGCGCGCGGATATTACGTTTCATTTCCTTTGTGTGTTTACATCTGTAAAGACCACAAAATGGCTCCTACTAAGCGACAGGGATCCGGTTCATGAAAAGACGCAATCTCTCCATCCGCACACGGACTACTATTTCACAGCAACTGCCTAAAGACTTTCAAGAAAAGCTGGCTACTTTCCGTGCATATTGTAAAAACAAGATAGCTGAAAAAAAGATCCGGCCAGAGAACATTATCAACATGGACGAGGTTCCACTGAATTTTGATATTCCTGTGAACCGCACTGTGGATACAACGGGAGCACGTACGGTGAATATTCGCACCACAGGGAATGAGAAGTCGTCCTTCACTGTGGTTCTAGCTTGCCATGCTAATGGCCAGAAACTTCCACCCATGGTGATATTCAAAAGGAAGACCTTGCCAAAAGAGACCTTTCCAGCCGGCGCCATCATAAAAGCTAACTCGAAGGGATGGATGGATGAAGAAAAGATGAGCGAGTGGTTAAGGGAAGTTTACGCGAAGAGGCCGGGTGGCTTTTTTCACGCAGCTCCGTCCATGTTGATATACGACTCCATGCGCGCCCACATCACGCTGGTTTTTAATATATTATTAAAGTTTGACTGACCTATCTGACTGTTTTTTTGACATTCCCTTTAGCGCAGTTAGATGCGACTTATAACACGGGGCGGCTTATAGGTGGACAAAGTTTTGAAATATGCCGTTCATTGAAGGCGCGGCTTATAACCCAGGGCGGCTTATGGTGCGGAAAATACGGTACATACATACATACATATATATATATATATATATATATATATATATATATATATATATATATATATATATATATATATATATATATATACACATATATCTACATTCTGAAAATATGCAAACAAAACTGTGTTTAGATAATTGATACTTCAAACTTGCATAAATAAATATTAAGGAATATAACATAACTTGGCTTCTGAGAGCTTCAAATTGTAATGAATAAAATGCTAAAGTTGTTGATAAACAAGCAATTATTTTAATAATTAAATATGGTCATTTTAAATGAATTATTATGATAATTTCAAATTAATTATTTAAAATATAAATGATAAAATGATAAATGTGTTTATTTTAATGTATAATTCTAATGCCTGGATGTAATAAGGAGTCAGAAAAAATACAAATAAAAATACAATTAATTTTGATGTTTTTAGCAAAATATAGCAAAAATGTATTTAGTTTTTTTGTTTTTTTAATTAATAAATATATTTATTTTTAGGTAAGATAAACATAATAATACAATTTATCTCTTGTCTGGATGATTTAGTTCTTGTCACCCTGTTGTCCTCCCGTCTGAAAAAAGGCTGTCCTCACTCAGGTCTGCATGGAGCTGGAGGGGGCGTGGCCTCCAGCTCCGGCTGAAAATCGGGAGAATATTTGTCCCGGGAGGTTTTCGGGAGAGGCGCTGAATTTCGGGAGTCTCCCGGGAAATTCGGGAGGGTTGGCAAGTATGAAGTGAACAAAAAAAGCCAGCATGCTAACAGTACAATAATAACAATAATTTCTATCAAAAGCATGCATTTAGTTTGCATTAGTGAAATATATGACACTGATATGTATACCTGCTAAATTAGCTTAAAAAAGCTAGCATGCAGCATGCTAAAATGCTGACTGTATCACCTGTAAAATGCCAAAATACATCACTCTAATGTGTACCTCAAAAATGAGTTTAAAAATGCTAGCATGCTAATGTTAACATGCATCAAGTACCAAATTACGACTGAGGTGCATACCTAGAAAATTAGCTAAAACATTTTTTTTTTTAAAAAGCAATGTTAGCTTTCTAATGGGTGTCATTCGTCAAGTAAAAAACATTTGATGCTGAGGTATATACCTGCTGAATTAGCAAAAACGCTAATATTAGAACGCTAACGATTGTGCCGTGGGCTGTTAAAAAAAATCAGCCACAGGCCGCACTTTGGACACCCCTTATCTAAATTGTGCAACCCTAATCACTATTGCTTGGCACTCAGCATCAAGGGTTGGAATCGGGGGTTAAATCACCCAAAATTATTCCCGGGCGTGGCCACCGCTGCTGCTCACTGCTCCCCTCACCTCTCAGGGGTGATCAAGGGTGATGGGTCAAATGCAGAGAATAATTTCGCCACACCTAGTGTGTGTGTGTGACAATCATTGGTACTTTAACTTAACTTTAATTATATTCTGTTATGCCCCCCGCCCCACTCTCCACCGGGACTATAAAAAGCATAATTTGTCTATACAGAAATATAAGAAAACATTTTGCAGATTTGCTTCAGCGCCCTTAATCGCAGCAGAGCTAAAAAAAATAAAAAGAAGTTGCTTTGTTCTCTGTTTTCACCTACAGTATATCTGTTAGACGTGCTTCAGAAATGTGCAAATCTTTGCCACCCTAAACGACGCTCAATGTTTAACTACAAATCAGAGTATGATAAAAGATATTTGTTTGAGATAAACATTTGCTTAACCTGTCATTGTGAGCACCGTGTGCAATAAACATGTACTTGATACTGTCTGTGCTCCCTGCCATCTGGACTGGAGTCACCATCGTGCACAATTAACCGCTGAGTCGTCTATATTTGCCAGGTGGGTGGGAAACAACCACCGGGGTCTCTCATTACGTGAAAAAGCATTGGCAATAGCAGCTGTGGCTGTAGACAACCTCCATTATTTTAACTATTCCCACAAGATGGCAGTAGTTGCATTTGAAGTAACATGTTTAGCCAGCATCCAGCAGCTTCTCCTATCTCTGCATGCATTTTGAAATACAGGTAAAAGCCAGTAAATTAGAATATTTTGAAAAACTTGATTTATTTCAATAATTGCATTCAAAAGGTGTAACTTGTACATTATATTTATTCATTGCACACAGACTGATGCATTCAAATGTTTATTTCATTTAATTTTGATGATTTGAAGTGGCAACAAATGAAAATCCAAAATTCCGTGTGTCACAAAATTAGAATATTACTTAAGGCTAATACAAAAAAGGGATTTTTAGAAATGTTGGCCAACTGAAAAGTATGAAAATGAAAAATATGAGCATGTACAATACTCAATACTTGGTTGGAGCTCCTTTTGCCTCAATTACTGCGTTAATGCGGCGTGGCATGGAGTCGATGAGTTTCTGGCACTGCTCAGGTGTTATGAGAGCCCAGGTTGCTCTGATAGTGGCCTTCAACTCTTCTGCGTTTTTGGGTCTGGCATTCTGCATCTTCCTTTTCACAATACCCCACAGATTTTCTATGGGGCTAAGGTCAGGGGAGTTGGCGGGCCAATTTAGAACAGAAATACCATGGTCCGTAAACCAGGCACGGGTAGATTTTGCGCTGTGTGCAGGCGCCAAGTCCTGTTGGAACTTGAAATCTCCATCTCCATAGAGCAGGTCAGCAGCAGGAAGCATGAAGTGCTCTAAAACTTGCTGGTAGACGGCTGCGTTGACCCTGGATCTCAGGAAACAGAGTGGACCGACACCAGCTGGACTGCTGCTGAGTGGTCCAAAGTCATGTTTTCTGACGAAAGCAAATTTTGCATTTCCTTTGGAAATCGAGGTCCCAGAGTCTGGAGGAAGACAGGAGAGGCACAGGATCCATGTTGCCTGAAGTCTAGTGTAAAGTTTCCACCATCAGTGATGGTTTGGGGTGCCATGTCATCTGCTGGTGTCGGTCCACTCTGTTTCCTGAGATCCAGGGTCAACGCAGCCGTCTACCAGCAAGTTTTAGAGCACTTCATGCTTCCTGCTGCTGACCTGCTCTATGGAGATGGAGATTTCAAGTTCCAACAGGACTTGGCGCCTGCACACAGCGCAAAATCTACCCGTGCCTGGTTTACGGACCATGGTATTTCTGTTCTAAATTGGCCCGCCAACTCCCCTGACCTTAGCCCCATAGAAAATCTGTGGGGTATTGTGAAAAGGAAGATGCAGAATGCCAGACCCAAAAACGCAGAAGAGTTGAAGGCCACTATCAGAGCAACCTGGGCTCTCATAACACCTGAGCAGTGCCAGAAACTCATAGACTCCATGCCACGCCGCATTAACGCAGTAATTGAGGCAAAAGGAGCTCCAACCAAGTATTGAGTATTGTACATGCTCATATTTTTCATTTTCATACTTTTCAGTTGGCCAACATTTCTAAAAAATCCCTTTTTTGTATTAGCCTTAAGTAATATTCTAATTTTGTGACACATGGAATTTTGGATTTTCATTTGTTGCCACTTCAAATCATCAAAATTAAATGAAATAAACATTTGAATGCATCAGTCTGTGTGCAATGAATAAATATAATGTACAAGTTACACCTTTTGAATGCTATTACTGAAATAAATCAATTTTTCAAAATATTCTAATTTACTGGCTTTTACCTGTATATCAAATATACCATGAATTGATTAACATGGACCCCGACTTAAACAAGTTGAAAAACTTATCCGGGTGTTACCATTTAGTGGTCAATTGAACGGAATATGTACTGTACTGTGCAATCTACTAATAAAAGTTTCAATCAATCAATCAATCAATCAATCAATGTTGCTAGTGCAGTTATTGTGAAACTCATACTGTACATTAACACTTGCCACAATGTTGATTGATAAAGTCACACTCACAGACTGAATGGCGCCAGCTCGCTGCCTTAAAGTACCAGTACAATGGAAAAACAAGTTGCCTCTATATTGAAGCTATTATCATGTACAGTCATGGCCATAAATATCGGCATCTCTGCATTTCTGTCAGATAATGCACCACTTGCATGCTACAATTTAGCTTCCATTGTACAACATTTGCAGTTTCTTTATACAAAACCCAAAAGCAGTGAAGTTGGCACGTTGTGTAAATGGTAAATAAAAACAGAATACGATGATTTGCAAATAATTTTCAACTTATATTCAATCAAATAGACTGCAAAGACAAGATATTTAATCTTCCAACTGAGAAACTTAATTTATTTGTGCAAATAATCATTAACGTAGAATTTAATGGCAGCAACACATTGCAAAAAAGTTGTCACAGGGGCATTTTTACCACTGTGTTACATGGCCTTTCCTTTTAACAACACTCAGTAAAGGTTTGGGAACTGAGGAGACATTTTTTAAGCTTTTTATGTGGAATTTTTTTCCCATTCTTGCTTGATGTACAGCTTAAGTTGTTCAACAGTCCGGGGGTCTCCGTTGTCGTATTTTAGGCTTCATAATGTGCCACACATTTTCAATGGGAAACAGGTCTGGACTACAGGCAGGCCAGTCTAGTACCCACACTCTTTTACTACGAACTGTTGCGTTTTGGACCAGTTGTTCCTCACAGGGAATTCAAGTCACAATTCGCTCCCAAGCTCTTTACGACACTTAAAGCTGAGTTGAAAAACCACCAGAGACAGAATAGGTATTTTGTTGTATATTTTCAAAGCTTTGCAAATATACTTTTTGAGACCAGTCTCGCCTAGAACATTCTATTGCGCCGCCAAAAATGGTCTCCCTTCCCAACCCCAAAACCCTCTCTCTTGTCCCTTCTCTGTAGACAAAACAAATGCTAGTCAAAACTAAGGCTGAAACGACGCGTCGACGTAGTCGACGTCATCGGTTACGTAAATACGTCGACGCCGTTTTTGTGCGTCGGCGCGTCGCATATTTACGTCACACTACTGTCATGGCGGAGCGCAAAGCAGACGATGCGAGCGAGGGGGAAAAAGCACGCCAAAAGTCGTCAAAAGTGTCGGAGTATTTCAATAAACGGCCTAATAATGTTGTTGTATGCACACTGTGTCGAGCGGAAATGGCCTATCATAGCAGCACAACGGCTATGAACGAACATTTGAAAAGAAAACCCCCGACAGCGTTCTTGCCATCACCATCAACAAGTCAATCGTCCGCGTGCGTATACGTTGTCATTATTACACAAAAACATGAATGTGTCATTTGTATCTGCGTTGTAAATTCATAAACTAAAGCAGCGTTTGCTCTGAGAGGCGCGTTTGGCGTGCCTGTTCAGTGTTTACAAAGACGCGCTCCTCTTTAACGCTGTGGAGAGGCGGCGGCGGCGAGCGAGCGGCGAGGCGCGCCGGGAGCGACGCCGCAAGAGACAGGGGACGACGAGCGAGCGAGGAAGAGGAGCTGAAAAGCGAGGAAAGAAAGAGAAAAGAGTTGGAAGAGAAAAGACTTTGTGTAAAATTAAAAGATTGTAAACCTGGCAAAGCCGTCTGGCGTTCAGTCTGTCGGTCCTGAAAGAACCCCACGGCACAAGACGTGTCACAAACGCTAACGTTAATTAGTTGTGCAAATACCTTTTACAACATTAACAGTTACATATACTATGTACAAACCAACAATTAACTTTCACTTTAATCATACTATCATTGTTGTGTTATTAAGCAAAATAAGCAATACTTTTACTTTTGTTGAAATGTTTACACTGTACACTTTTTTGTATTGGATGTTTAGCTTTATTTTTGCACATTTTAGCAAATAAGCAATACTTTTACTTTTGTTGAAATGTTTACACTTGTTACAGAATATTTCCGTTTTGCACTTTTTTGTATTGGATGTTTATCTTTATTTTTGCACATTTTAAAGCAAAATAAGCAATACTTTTACTTTTTAAATGCTTATACTATTCCAGAATATTAAGATTTGCACTGGATGTTTACTTTTATATTTGCACATTAAAAAGCAAATAAGCTACTTTTAATTTTGTTAAATGTTAAAAGTTTTAAATGTTTACATTGTTACAGAATATTTTGTCATGTTGTTGTCAATGTTGACTGAGTGGCCATACTTTTTTTTTTGTAAATAAAAGCCATGCCTTTTGAAAAAACTGGCCTACATTTATTTTTTCCTCTTCATTTTAAATAAAAAAAATAATCGATAAAAGGAAAAATAATCTATAGATTAATCGAAAAAAATAATCTATAGATTAACCGATTAATCGAAAAAATAATCTATAGATTAATCGATAGAAAAATAATCGTTAGCTGCAGCCCTAGTCAAAACACATTCCAAAGAACTCAAGGTTAACACACACAGTTTACTTGCAGAGAAACAGAAAGAGAATAAATGGAAAACACGAGCTGTTTTCAAATATGACTATGAAAGAAAATAAGTAACACTAAAATTCGGATATATGTAAATATCTGCCTCCGACAGAACCCACGCTGTTGTAACACGTGCAGAATGTGGCTTGGTATTGTCTTGCTGAAATAAGCAGGGGCGCCCATGATAACGTTGCTTGGATGGCAACATATGTTGCTTAAAAAGCTGCATGTACCTTTCCGCATTAATGGTGCCTTCACAGATGTGTAAGTTACCCATGCCTTGGGCACTAATACTTGTTCCCAATTAGCCTGTTCACCTGTGGGATGTTCCAAATAAGTGTTTGATGAGCATTCCTCAACTTTCTCACGTTTTGTTGCCACTTGTGCCAGGTTTTTTGAAACAGGCTGCAGGCGTCAAATTCCAAATGAGCTAATATTTGCAAAAAAATTCAGTTTACCACTTCCAACGTTAAGTATCTTCTCTTTGCAGTCTATTCAATTGAATATACCGTATTTTCCGCACTATAAGCCGCACCTAAAAACCACAAATTTTCACAAAAGCTGACAGTGCGGCTTATAACCCGGTGCGCTTTATATATGGATTAATATTAAGATTAATTTTCATAAAGTTTAGGTCTCGCAACTACGGTAAACAGCCGCCATCTTTTTTCCCCGTAGAAGAGGAAGCGCTTCTTCTTCTACGGTAAGCAACCGCCAAGGTAAGCACCCGCCCCCATAGAAGAGGAAGCGCTTCTTCTTCTACTGTGAGCAACCACCAAGGTAAGCACCCGCCCCCGTAGAAGAAGAAGCGAGCGGATATTACGTTTCATTTCATTTGTGTGTTTACATCTGTAAAGACCACAAAATGGCTCCTATTAAGAGACACGCGTACAAAGCAGAATTCAAACTCAAGGCAATAAGTCACGCAGTAGAACACAGAAATAGAGCAGCAACGAGAGAATTAAACATAAATGAATCAATGGTGCGTAGGTAGAGGAAGCAACAAGATGACCTGCGCCACTAAGACAGGGAGACAGCGCCGGACGACATACGCCAACATCTGCCAGTGGATTGTAAATGCCTGGGCGGGTATATCGGTCTCAACTGTGGTCCGAGCTTTCCGGAAGGCAGGATTCACGGAACTGCTGGACAACAACAGCGACATTGACTCTGATGACTTCGACGAGACGTAGCCGGCCATTTTGGATGCCGTATTCGCCCAACTTTTTAATTCAGACACTGAAGAAGAACTCAAGGGATTTATGGATGAGGAATAATTTCAGAAAGTGAGCTTTAAATGTTTATTTTGTGTGTTGTGTGACATTAACGTTCGAGCAACGTTGAGTTATTGATGTTGCTATTGCTCTGCACTAATTTGAGTGTTACTATTTTTGTGATTGCACATTTGCACATTACATTTTGGGGGTGAACAGAGTTGTTAGAACGCTGGTTTGTAATATATTATTAAAGTTTGACTGACCTATCTGACTGTTTTTTTTACATTCCCTTTAGCGCAGTGTAGGCGCGGCTTATAACCCGGGGCGGCTTATAGGTGAACAAAGTTTTGAAATATGCCATTCATTGAAGGTGCGGCTAATAACCCGGGGCGGCTTATAGTGCGGAAAATACGGTAGGTTGAAAAGGATTTGCAAATCATTGTATTCTGTATACGTGTCAGCTTCACTGGTTTTGGGTTTGTAAAACGGATGAGACACACATGAGCGAGGCATTAATATTAGCCTGCAATGGGACACAATGATGCTTAAACAACACTAAGCCTCCTTGGAGCTACTGTATCTTTACCTATCAGCTACAATTATTTAGAACACATCAAGACGAGTGAGCTCGGCATTCCAAAGAAGAAAAAGAGTGACTACAGCATTGCCGCCGTGACAAAGCAGTCCTGCAGGTTCTACCCTTATCTCCACCCCCCCGCCGTCAACCACACCGCCTCTATGCCGCCAAACCAGCCCAGCTCCAGTTGCATGTTGCCCTTCACACTGACCGCCTTTTCTAGTTTCATTCATTCATTCTCATCTTGCCTGCTGCCAAGAAAAAAATCTAATTTCACCAAGAAAATCCTGTCATGCCATGAAAAATTGGATAAGGACTTGAGGTGTCCAACAGGTTGTAGACCGATCATACCCACACAGTATATAGATATATACACCATCAGTGACCTGGATATGTCACTAAAAAGGCTGATTTGCTTCAACAGCTCTCGTGGCAATGAGGATCCTGACACCAGTCATCATGTCACATTCAATTTAACACATTCACATTGTATTTCCTGTCGGTGTCAAAGCTAATAATTGCTTACTCTATTCAGTTTGCAATGATGAGGCTGCATAATTAACTTCATTTACTACCGCTTCATGTTAACCCAGTGAGGGCGGAATGCCTTTACTTTACATAAAACTATAGAGGAAGTCACTGCTCGGGTAATGATTAAGTGGAATAAGAGATCAAGGATGTTTTTTTGTTATCACTTATAAGCAGAGGTGGGTAGAGTAGCCAGAATTTGTACTCAAGTAAGAGTACTGTTACTTTAGAGATTTATTACTCAAGTAAAAGTAAGGAGTAGTCACCCAAATATTTACTTGAGTAAAAGTAAAAAGTATGTTGTGAAAAAACTACTCAAGTACTGAGTAACTAATGAGTAACATACACACACATATCATATATATATATATATATACATACATTGATATATACAGTATATAATTAATATTTATTTATTTTGCCGTTTTTGTTTACATGTTAAAGGTGTTTTAATGAATATACATGCATGTTTAACACATATAGATTCCTTTCTTTCATGAAGACAAGAATATAAGTTGGTGTATTACCTGATTCTGATGACTTGCATTGATTGGAATCAGACAGTAGTGCTGATAACGTCCACATTTTCGAATGGAAGAGAAAAAAAAGTCTTCCTTTCTGTCTAATACCACATGAAAGTGGTTGGTTTTTGGCATCTTATTTGTCCAGCTTCCATATTCGTTTTTATACACTTTACAAGAAATACATTGGCGGCAAACTCCGTAGCTTGCTAGCTTGTTTGCGCTGGCTTTCGGAGACTCTTATTTTGAAAGCGCAGGCGCGATGGAGCGGCACTTTTATTGTGAAGACAGGAACTGTGCAGTCAGTCTTTAGGCTTTTGACGGGAAGTACGGTTGAAATAAAAAAAGGGTCTTTTTTCCTTCACATTTTTGATTGATTGATTGGAACTTTTATTAGTAGATTGCACAGTACAGCACATATTCCGTACAATTGACCACTAAATGGTAACACCCCAATAAGTTTTTCAACTTGTTTAAGTCAGGTCATGTGACCCCTGGCTCTGTTTGATTGGTCCAACGTCACCAGTGACTGCATCTGATTGGTGGAACGGAGTGAACGTCACCAGTGACTGTATTTGTTGAAACGCAGGCACTATGAAGGTCTGTCTGACAGACCAAAACAAACAAAGCGTGCATTAACAGATCGATAAAAATTAGTAGCGAGTAGCGAGCTGAATGTAGATAAAAGTAGCGGAGTAAAAGTAGCGTTTCTTCTCTATAAATATACTCAAGTAAAAGTAAAAGTATGTTGCATTAAAACTACTCTTAGAAGTACAATTTATCCCAAAAGTTACTCAAGTAGATGTAACGGAGTAAATGTAGCGCGTTACTACCCACCTCTGCTTATAAGCCGAGTAGCCAGTCAAGTCCTGCAGATTTGCTCAAATATAGGGCTGCAGCTATCAATTATTTTAGTAATCTATCGATTAATTTGTTCGATTAATCCGACAAAACACACTTTATGGACTCGATGCATATTTGGGGGAAAATAGTTTAAATAAACAAAGATTTTTCTACTCGCCCTAACCTTCATTACCTTCGGTTTACCTAGTTTAACATTCTGTATTCATTTTTTTCCTTCAATTTTAAATTATTTTATATACCTTATTTTCCCTTTTATGTACTACCTTTACCTTCTATTTACCTTCTTTTACCTTCCATATTACTTCTTTTACTTTGTATTTACCTCATACTTGCCAACCTTGAGACCTCCGATTTCGGGAGGAGGGGGTGGGGGCGTGGTTAAGAGGGGAGGAATATATTGACAGCTAGAATTCACCAAGTCAAGTATTTCATACATATACAGTATATATATATATATATATATATAGAGAGAGAGAGAGAGAGATATCTACATCCTGAAAATATGCAAACAAAACTGTGTTTAGATAATTGATACTTCAAACTTGCATAAATAAATATTAAGGAATATAACATAATTTGGCTTCGGAGAGTTTCAAAATGTAATGAATAAAATGCTAAAGTTGTTAATAAACAAGCAATTATTTTAATAATTAAATATGGTCATTTTAAATGAATTAATATGATAATTTAAAATCAATTATTTCAAATATGTTTATTTTAATGTATAATTCTGTGGCTGCATGTAATAAGGAGTCAGAAAAAATACAAATAAAAATACAATTCATTTTGATGTTTTTAGCAAAATATAGTAAAAAATGTTTTTTGTTTTTTTTTATTAATAAATATATTTATTTTTAGGTAAGATAAACATAATAATACAATTTATCTCTAGTCTGGATGATTTAGTTCTTGTCACCCTGTTGTCCTCCCGTCATGAAAAAAGGCTGTCCTCACTCAGGTCCGCATGGAGCTGGAGGGGGCGTGGCTTCCAGCTCCGGCTGAAAATCGGGAGATTTTCGGGAGAATATTTGTCCCGGGAGGTTTTCGGGAGAGGCGCTGAATTTCGGGAGTCTCCCGGAAAATTCGGGAGGGTTGGCAAGTATGATTTACCTTCTATACTCATGTATACTTTTACCCTCTATATTCCTTCTTTTACCTCCTATGTATCTTCTATATTTATCAATACTTTTACTTTCTATTTTCCCTTCTATTGAACTTGTTTACCTTCTTTTATGCGGAACGGATTTTATAAATGTTTGTTATACTTATTAAATGATTATTCGAAGCAACAGAATAAAAATCAAAGCTTTTCTCTAATCAAATCAATCAATAGATCGTTTGATCGTTGCAGCCCTACTAAAATTAACTACAGTAGCAGAGATGTGCATTAGTCTTCAGTACAAATGGTTTAAATGTGTTAAATATGACAGGCTAAGTTCTCGTAAAAAAACACAAAATAGGCTCGTTTGCAACCCTTAAGACTTCTTACAGCAGGGGTGCTCACACTTTTTCTGCAGGCGAGCTAATTTTCAATTGATCAAGTCGTGGGGATCTACCTCATTCATATATATAATTTATATTTACTTATTTATGAAATATATGTTTTTGTTAATAAGTTAAAGGTGTTTAATGATAATGCAAGCATGTTTAACACATATAGTTAATATTGTTAATAAATTAAAGGTGTTTAATGATAATACAAGTATGTTTAATACATATAGTTAATATTGTTAATAAATTAAAGGTGTTTAATGATAATACAAGTATGTTTAATACATATAGTTAATATTGTTAACAAGTTATAAGTGTTTAAAGATAATGCAAGCATGTTTAATACATATAGTTAATATTGTTAACAAGTTAAAGGTGTTTAATGATAATACAAGCATGTTTAATACATATAGTTAATATTATTAATAAGTTAAAGGTGTTTAAAGATAATACAAGCATGTTTAACACATATAGTTAATATTGTTAACAAGTTAAAGGTGTTTAATGATAATACAAGCATGTTTAACACATATAGTTAATATTGTTAACAAGTTAAAGGTGTTTAATGATAATACAGGCATGTTTAACACATATAGATTCCTTTCTTTCATGAAGACAAGAATATAAGTTGGTGTATTACCTGATTCTGATGACTTGCATTGATAGGAATCAGACAGTGGTGCTAAAAACGTCCGCATTTTCGAATGGAGGAGAAAAAAGTCCTCCTTTCTGTCAAATACCACATGAAAGTGGTTGGTTTTTGGCATCTTATTTGTCCAGCTTCCGTACTCCTTTGTATACACTTTACAAGAAATACATTGTCAGCAAACTCCGTAGCTTGCTAGCTTGTGCACGCCAGCTTTCTGAGACTCGTTTTGTTAGCGCAACTGTGCAGTCGGTCTTTGGAGTTCTGACGACAGGTACGGCGCCAGAGTCTGTTGAAATAAAGTGTTTCTCGCCTTCCAGTCGGTAATTTTAATGAGCTGGCAGCAGCCAGCGTCATCTCAGAAGACCCTCGGGTGCCGTGAATGTCAATCAAGTGACGAAAGTGACGTCATAGTGAAGATTTATGATCGCTCATTTTTAGGACTATTTTTTTAATGCCTGGCTGGTGATCGACTGACACACCCTCCGAGATCGACCGGTAGCTCGCGATCGACGTAATGAGCACCCCTGTCTTATAGCAACGCACGATGACTGTAAAATTAGCTTCACTTGACCCCGGTAAATTTGCTTGCACCACGCTGGTAGCAAAAAAACTGTCTCGCTCCTGCCTAGTGGAAAAAAGCAGATTTCATGATCCTGTAACAACATCTAAAAATTGGCTAATTAGCACCTCAAACCCAGAAACTCACTAAACTAGCTTCCATGCGCCCTCTCTCTCTTGCAAAGACGTTAGGCTACAAGTTCAATGTTGGCTTTCTATTTTCTAATGCCCTCTCAGGAGAAAATATTAGCATAGGATCGTTAACCCACAAAATTAGCTCTCCAGAACCCTCCACAAACCCCCAGCTACACCACAATATTGGCTCAATAGTGCCCTTTGGAGAAATATTACGTATTTTATGAGCTTAAAACGACATATAAATAAAGTACCGATACTAGCCTGCAAAATGTCCTCCAAGCACACTCTGGAAATTCCCTGCAACATTTACAACCCACAACATTGGCCTTACGTTAGGTCACACTAGTGCCCCTCCAGAGGGGAAAACATAAATAAGATTGGGCATCGTTTGAATTTGGACCGTTCCGGTTCTTCGTCTCAGTTCCGGTTCCCAATAAGGCTGAAACGACGCGTCGACGTCATCGGTTACGTAAATACGTCGACGCCGTTTTTGTGCGTCGGCGCGTCGCATATTTACGTCACACTACTTTACTGTCATGGCGGAGCGCAAAGCAGACGATGCGAGCGAGGGGAAAAAAGCACGCCAAAAGTCGTCAAAAGTGTGGGAGTATTTCAATAAACGGCCTAATAATGTTGTTGTATGCACACTGTGTCGAGCGGAAATGGCCTATCATAGCAGCACAACGGCTATGAACGAACATTTGAAAAGAAAACCCCCGACAGCGTTCTTGCCATCACCATCAACAAGTCAATCGTCCGCGTGCGTATACGTTGTCATCATTACACAAAAACATGAATGTGTCATTTGTATCTGCGTTGTAAATTCATAAACTAAAGCACCGTTTCGCTCTGAGAGGCGCGTTTGGCGTGCCTGTTCAGTGTTTACAAAGACGCGCTCCTCTTTAACGCTGTGGAGAGGCGGCGGCGGCGAGCGAGCGGCGAGGCGGGGCGCGCCGGGAGCGACGCCGCAATCGTGCCCAGGTGCGCGATTCGCGCAGTTGGAAGAGAAAAGACTGTGTAAAATTAAAAGATTGTAAACCTGGCAAAGCCGTCTGGCGTTCAGTCTGTCGGTCCTGAAAGAACCCCACGGCACAAGACGTGTCACAAACGCTAACGTTAATTAGTTGTGCAAATACCTTTTACAACATTAACAGTTACATATACTATGTACAAACCAACAATTAACTTTCACTTTAATCATACTATCATTGTTGTGTTATTAAGCAAAATAAGCAATACTTTTACTTTTGTTGAAATGTTTACACTGTACACTTTTTTGTATTGGATGTTTAGCTTTATTTTTGCACATTTTAGCAAATAAGCAATACTTTTACTTTTGTTGAAATGTTTACACTTGTTACAGAATATTTCCGTTTTGCACTTTTTTGTATTGGATGTTTATCTTTATTTTTGCACATTTTAAAGCAAAATAAGCAATACTTTTACTTTTGAAATGCTTATACTATTCCAGAATATTAAGATTTGCACTGGATGTTTACTTTTATATTTGCACATTAAAAAGCAAATAAGCTACTTTTAATTTTGTTAAATGTTAAAAGTTTTAAATGTTTACATTGTTACAGAATATTTTGTTATGTTGTTGTCAACGTTGACTGAGTGGCCATACTTTTTTTTTTGTAAATAAAAGCCATGCCTTTTGAAAAAACTGGCCTACATTTATTTTTTCCTCTTCATTTTAAATTTAAAAAACAATCGGTAAAAGGAAAAATAATCTATAGATTAATCGAAAAAATAATCTATAGATTAACAGATTAATCGAAAAAATAATCGATAGCTGCAGCCCTAGTTCCCAATGATTTTTGATTCCGAGGCAATGATTCTCCATTACGATTCCGAGGCAGGGTCAAAAATGTGTTTTTCTCATAGGGCTATTTTCAACCAGTATATACATTTAAATCCTATTAACTTAAATATAAATGTTATGGGTTTTTTTCCACATGAGTATACTTGCACTAAAGTTTCACTTCATTTTTGAAAACCTAATGAAAAAACCATTGACATATCCTGATGTTCATGTGTTAGAGATAGAGATGTTCCGATCAGGGTTTTATGCTGCCGATTCAGATCAACCATGATTCTGATACGGTGCAACAATATCTACACAATATTCAAACTTGTCTCTTATTTTATTTTATCACATACAATTGTTTGATCAAAACAACGACAGTAGTACACAATAACTAAACAAAAGTAAAAACTACTATTACTTATTGTTTTGTTCCTTCAAAGTCCTCCTCTGTCCAGGAAATGATTCCTTGAGTTTATAAACATTAACATACACAGAAAAAAGATTTTAGGAAGAAAAAAATATTGATCTAATCACTCTAGAATCAATCAAATAATTCACTTCACTACCCTTGGTATCAACACTGTCCATCTATGGATGGATCGGTCTTCCTCTTGACAGGGTTTGCTATCGTTGTTATATTATCCTATTTCGAACTCTTATTAATCTACTTGTTAATTTCCTGTTAACTGCTTTACTAAGCATTTATTGTGTTGTTTCAAGATAGATTATCGGCTATTTTAGCCTATTAGCTTGCCTGCTCTTTCTCGCTCTTCCTGTGTGTAAAATGTTTAGCCTCGTTCTCCAGTCTTCCAGTGATAACAAAACTTAAGAACTGTAGTTTGTTTGCCGCAATGAAGGATTATCGACTTTGAGGAGCTACATACACCGTCGAGCTAGCTGTGTATAAACAAAACATGAAATGTGGGCTAAAACCTTGAGTTGAGTTTGAGTTTATTTGGAACATGCAATCATACAACATGATACATCAGAATCACCGGTTTCTCTTTTCAACATGTTCGAAAAGGAGTAGGAAGAAACAGAGCTTATTTAATCCTACCCCTTTTCTTTTACATAACAGTTGCTAAAACCTTTGTTCACTTCCTGTTCTCAATTTATTCACAATATACCCCATAAGTAATCACAATAAAAATAAGTAAATAAATAATAATTGGTGAAGTAAGTTACATTTCATATGTTGAGATAAGTAAGATTATTTTGTGAGTGAAAGAATGAAAGAATGGATGAGTTAAATAAATTCAGAATGTTTATCATGGTTCTTCTTCTTTATACTTTGTAAACACTTTAAGTTTGAAGAGTTTCTTGAAGTGGATCATATTAGTACATTGTTTGATTGCTTTGCTTAATCCATTCCATAATTTAATTCCACATACTGATACACTGAAGGTCTTAAGTGTTGTACGTGCATACAAATGTTTTAAATTACATTTCTCTCTAAGATTATATTTCTCCTCTTTTTTTGAGAAGAATTGTTGTATATTCTTGGGTAGCAGGTTATAGTTTGCTTTGTGTATAATTTTTGCTGTTTGCAAATTCACTATGTCGTAGAATTTCAGTATCTTTGATTCAATAAATAAAGGATTTGTGTGTTCTCTATATCCAACATTATGTATTATTCTAACTGATCTTTTTTGTAACACCGTTAATGAATGAAGTGTACTTTTGTAGTTATTTCCCCATATTTCTACACAGTAACTCAGATATGGTAACACTAGTGAGCAGTAGAGAATATGAAGTGATTTTTTTGTCTAGGACATGTTTTGCTTTATTCATTATTGACGTGTTTCTTGCTACTTTATGTTGTATATTTTTTACGTGAGATTTCCAGTTCAATTTATCATCAATCATTATACCAAGAAATTTGGTTTCATTTACTCTTTCAATTTCTATTCCGTCTATTTGTATTTGTGTTTGACTTTCTCTTCTACTGTTACCAAATAGCATTATTTTAGTTTTACTGAGATTCAACGATAGTCTGTTTTTGTCAAACCATCTTTTTAATTTGTTAATTTCTTCTGTTATTATTTGTAGTATCTTCTGTGTGTTCTCTCCTGAACAAAAACGCTGTTGTATCATCCGCAAATAATACTAACTTTAAATCTTTTGTAACTTTACAAATGTCATTTATATAGAGATTGAATAATTTAGGTCCTAGTATTGATCCCTGAGGTACACCACAGGATATATTTAGCGTTGTAGAGGTGTGTTCGCCTAGCTTCACGTATTGTTTCCTGTTCATTAGATAACTTCTTATCCAGTTTAAGACTAACCCTCTGATGCCATATCGTTCTAGTTTTTTGATTAAAATATTGTGATTAATTGTGTCAAATGCTTTAGTTAGATCCATAAAAACTGCTGCCGCACATTTTTTATTATCTATAGGATTGGTAATTTCTTCTGTAATTTCAATTAAAGCCATCGAAGTTGAAACATATTGATTTTCTTCGAGTATTCTATTTTTATTTATGAAACTCTCTAATCTGTTATTGAACAGTTTTTCAATGATTTTAGAAAATTGTGGAAATAAGGAAACAGGTCTATAATTTGTAAATTGATGTTTGTCGCCATTCTTGTAAATTGGTGCAACTTTAGCTATTTTCATTTTGTTTGGAAATGTACCTGTTACAGATACTGTAATATGATTGATCATGTTTTTCAGTCAGTACAGATTGGTGTCCTATCGCATTGTGTTGTGCATTACAAACTCAAATGCAATGCAGCTGCTGACGCAAAAGCTAGCTTATCTCTTACCGTAGCTAGGTTACGGCTAATGCCGTAGCATGCCGTCGCAAGAATTGATTAAACAAGTTGAAAAACTTATTCGGGTGTTACCATTTAGTGGTCAATTGTACGGAATATGTACTGTACAATCTATTAATACAAGTTTCAATCAATCAATCAATCAGTGTTACTACGCCAGATAAAAAACGTCCTCAGTGTTCGCTCTTGCAAAAACAATGTCGCTAAAACCTATGTTATTACACGGTTAACGGAACTTAAATGAAGTATTGTTGGCGGTATTCGGATGCATTTTTAAAGTGATTTAAGGGCAGAATGGATTGCTCCCATTAGTTGCATTGCTAGCCACCAAGAATGAGCAGATTTTTAGAAATAAGAATGCAAAAAAATAAAACCTTTTGTCTTTCATTAGGATTGTGAACAACAGGCAAAATTCCCCCAAAAGTGCAGTTCCCCTTTAAGTAACAATGCTCATCGCCAAATTTAGCTCCCAAGCGCTCAATAAATGATGTTGGGCTACAACCACAACAATAGATCACTAGTTCCCCAAGGGTATAATATAAAAGGGCTTTGGATTTTTTGCTAAACTATCCACAACGCATTGCTGGCAGCCATATTGGTAGGCTTTGTTCACTGAAAGTCAGTTTGCAATAGCGCTACACGTGATATTTCCGAACTATTCAGTGGAAAATAACATTGCACCAGCTTGGATACGATAAAAGAATTGCTGTGAAACATTAGACAAGAAGTCCCTTCGTCATTATAAGGGAAAAAAGAAGCTGCAATCGGATGAGAGGATCCTTACCAGATTGACAAGTCTGAGTGGAGCAGAGATCACGACATCTTCGCAGATGTTTCATACACGGACTTGAAGTTTGTTAACTACTTAATTTTTTAAGCCAGTCCATTTTACACCTTGAAGGACTTTCAAAATTATAGGAGCCTGGACAGCTATGACCGTTCTGTTTTTGGATGGGTTTGTGACATTTGCGCTTATATGTATAAACCCAGCGGACATGGCGTTGTCAAAGCTAGAGTCATGCGCTCGCAAAAGTGATCCGACCTGAGTTTGACAACCCCGGATAATCACGGATACCCAATCTAAGGTCATCTCAGCACACTGTGACTGTAAGGCAGGATTGGGAGAATGCTCTTCTCGTGTCGCCTCACTTTTGTTTCATGTAGAGGCTACAGCCGGATGAGAGAAGTGAGTGCTATTTTCATCATGCAACTACTAGCAAAGTTCTTCCACCAAGCACATCAAGTTCATGCAAAGTGGACCTGTCATTTATATTAGATTCATTTCTACTTACATTTTCTTAATTACCTGAAATGAAATGATCCGAACAAACACAAAGTTGTTTTCACTGTTCAGTGCTCTTTCCTCTGTCCAGAAATACGCTTAAGAATGCAATTAAAGATAGTTTTTAGGGGTGTAACGGCACGTGTATTTGTATTGAACCGTTTCGGTACGGGGGTTCCGGTTCGGTTCGGAGGTGTACCGAACAAGTTTCCACACGGACATATTAAGTAGCGTAACGCACGTTGTGTAAACAATGCACACCGAGGCAAAACACACGGCCTGCTAGCAGCTAACGGGCTGCGATAGACTGACCATACGTCCTCTTTTCACCGGACATGTCCTCTTTTGCGGAGCTGTCAGGGTGGAGTTTCTTAAATGCCGCAAATGTCCGGAATTTTGAGTTAGGGTTGCGTGTATTTTCAATGTACATTCAGGGTTAAGAAGGGGTTAAAAACAAAACAAATTGTGCAGCATTGGTGAGGGAGGGGCAGAGACAGAGAGAGAGAGAGAGAGTTATGATAAACGCGCATGCGTCGCCAGGCTCTGCTTTTTATCCATAGATTTATCACATTTAATTTTTTATTATTTATAGCAGACGTGTCAAAAGCGTGCCACGGGGGCCATTTGCGGCCCACAGCTAATGTTTTAAAGGCCCACGGCACATTCTAAAAATACTATTAAAATGAACAAAAACATAACAAGTGAAATAAAAAAGCTTAAAGGTTAAAGGGGAACATTATCACCAGACCTATGTACCGTATTTTCCGCACTATAAGGCGCACCTAAAAACCACAAATTTTCTCAAAAACTGACAGTGCGCCTTATAACCCGGTGCGCTTTATATATGGATAAATATTAAGATTCATTTTCATAAAGTTTCGGTCTCGCAACTTCGGTAAACAGCCGCCATCTTTTTTCCCGGTAGAACAGGAAGCGCTTCTTCTTCTACGCAAGCAACCGCCAAGGTAAGCACCCGCCCCCATAGAACAGGAAGCGCTTCTTCTTCTACTGTAAGCAACCACCCGCCCGCGTAGAAGAAGAAAAAGCGCGCGGATATCACCGTACGTTTCATTTCCTTTGTGTGTTTACATCTGTAAAGACCACAAAATGGCTCCTACTAAGCGACCGGGATCCGGTTCATGAAAAGACGCAATCTCTCCATCCGCACACGGATTACTATTTCACAGCAACTGATATTCCTGTGAACTGCACTGTGGATACAACGGGAGCACGTACGGTGAATATTCGCACCACAGGGAATGAGAAGTCATCCTTCACTGTGGTTCTAGCTTGCCATGCTAATGGCCAGAAACTTCCACCCATGGTGATATTCAAAAAGGAAGACCTTGCCAAAAGAGACCTTTCCAGCCGGCGTCATCATAAAAGCTAACTCGAAGGGATGGATGAAGAAAAGATGAGCGAGTGGTTAAGGTAAGTTTAAGTTTACGCGAAGAGGCCGGGTGGCTTTTTTCACGCAGCTTCGTCCATGTTGATATACGATTCCATGCGCGCCCACATCACGCTGGTTTTAATATATTATTAAAGTTTGACTGACCTATTTGACTGTTTTTTTGACATTCCTTTAGCGCAGTTAGATGCGGCTTACAACACGGGGCGGCTTATAGGTGGACAAAGTTTTGAAATATGCCGTTCATTGAAGGCGCGGCTTATAACCCAGGGCGCCTTATGGTGCGGAAAATACGGTAAACAAAAACAGCAAAATAAATACATATAAATTATATGCTATATATATATATATATATATATATATATATATATGTGTGTGTGTGTGTGTGTGTGTGTGTGTGTATGTTACTCATCAGTTACTCAGTACTTGAGTAGTTTTTTCACAACATACTTTTTACTTTTACTCAAGTAAATATTTGGGTGACTACTCCTTACTTTTACTTGAGTAATAAATCTCTAAAGTAACAGTACTCTTACTTGAGTACAATTTCTGGCTACTCTACCCACCTCTGAGCAGTTGACAATCGCATACATCATCGGCATTATGTGCATCACTGTAGGGGTGCAACAATTAGACGACAGTCGACTATATTGTCGAGTGGTGGCGCGACTGCCAGTGAAAACCTATAAAGTGTGAGAACATTTCCTTTTATTTTTGTTAAAGCCATGAATACCTTGCTCATTTTGCAAAGCAGACCATGTTTTTAATGGCAGTGCATCTGTGATACGCCAGCATTTAAAGCGAAGGCATGTCGTCGATCGTCTGGAGGGAGGATGTGGTCTCAACTTTGGTAAGAGTGTTAGCTTGTACTTTGGTAGCAAGCAAACAAGTGTGAGACAAAGATGTGTGAAAAATACCTTGAATTAGCCAAAGTCAGCCAGATAAATTTGTCTACATCAACTCAAATACTTTTTAAAGCAGCGTCAATTTGCAATGCAATAAAAAAAAAAAGCCACAATAACGAACGCTAATCGCACACACAGATAAACATTAGGCACCATTGCGGAGGTATCATAAGATTAAACACACAATCGACTTTGGGTACTTAGAAAAGCGCTATATAAATCCCAGTTATTATTATTATTATTAGATAGCTAACATGTTAAGAATTAATCAACGATACAATTCTATACTTTGGGTCTATCAGAGTCCTAAAACTGCCAGGAGTTAATCAATAGTCAATATACCCTTGTGCTGCTTTTTAACCACAACATCGCAAAAAAAATGGTTTTAATAATTAAAAGGAAGTTAGTGTGTATTAGTGTTTTGTTGTCTGTTTTTATAGCTGCTTCTTTTTTTTTTTTTTTACAGTTATTTTTATACATAAACGAGCTTCATTGTTTTCTTTAACACTTTGCCTTTCCTTTTTTTTTTTATGGACAAAATTGTATGTCATTTTAATTTTTTGTTACAGCTTAATGAGCAGCACAGTTACAGTATAAATAAATATTTATGAATTAGTCATCTTCGTTAAGCAAATGCCTAAAATAACTTGCGTTGCATTTAAAAGTCAATGGAAAAATTGGAGCCATTACATGTGTACGTTATATTATACGACTGGTCGACTAATCGTTAAGATAGTCGTTGACTATGAAAATAGTCGCTAGTTGCAGCCCTGTATCACTGGATGAATAACCAGCAACAATTCGCGTGTTTACAAACAAAGCCTGCCAATATGGCCGCCTGCAATGCATTGTGGGAAACTTGGAAGGAATGCGAAGCACTCTTCAGAAATAGCTTACAAGTGCCTATTCTGGAAAGTTCAAAAAACTACAATAGCCTACACAACTAGCGCCTCAAAAGGTAAAAACAAACTAATTAGCTTGCTAGCACCCTTCACAAGGTGTAATGTCACACCACAACATTGCCTACCATTGCACCCCCTGTGGAAATGTCAAGAAGCAGCAATACCTCGTAAATTAGCCAGCTATAAGTGAGTGAAATGAGTGGTTTATTACGGCCCAGATGCTTGAATCGCTGCTTATTTGATATTAATTGTGCCAAACAAGATGATATCAGACATTGTCGATGTTGGCATGTCCCAGTGATCCCAGTTTGACAGGTCTTGCTACCTGGGGCCTTTTCTGAGCTAATCTAATAAATCAGCTTACCATTTAAAAGTCAATGGAAAAGTTAGAGCCATTACATAGGTGTACGTTCTATAATACGACTAGTCGACTAATCTTAAAGATATTTGTTGACTATGAAAATAGTCGCTAGTTGCAGCCCTGTATCACTGGATGAATGACCAGCAAAAATTAGCGTGTTTACAAACAAAGCCTGCCAATATGGCCGCCTGCAATGCATTGTGGGAAACTTGGAAGGAATGCGAAGCACTCTTCAGAAATAGCTTACAAGTGCCTATTCTGGAAAGTTAAAAAAAACTACAATAGCCTACACAACTAGCGCCTCAAAAGGTAAAAACAAACTAATTAGCTTGCTAGCACCCTTCACAAGGTGTAATGTCACACCACAACATTGCCTACCATTGCGCCCCCTGTGGAAATGTCAAGAAGCAGCAATAGCGCGTAAATTAGCCAGCTATAAGTGGGTGAAATGAGTGGTTTATTACGGTCTAGATGCTTTAATCGCTGCTTATTTTATATTAATTGTGCCAAACAAGATGATATCAGACATTGTCGGTGTTGGCATGTCCCAGTGATCCCAGTTTGACAGGTCCTGCTACCTGGGGTCTATTCTGAGCTAATCTAATAAATCAGCTTACCAGGTTGAAGACGGTCTCCATGATGTCCAAAATGATTATTAGCATTCAGACAGGTTAAAATGTTGCTAAAACCATCACTTTTCTATCAGTCACAGTGACTTTTCAAAACAAAAATATTACAGCAAAAATCATATGGGTTGATTGACATGTTTATTCTGTAAGCTAACTTCAATAGTTTGAAATTATTTTGACAGTTAATGCCAGTTATCCTGTCAACCTTTCACAAGACTTCAATTTGTTAATTGAAAGTATAAACAGTATAAACACTTTTTACAGTAAACAAATGGTAAAACAGTACTAAACAATTCCATTTAAAAAAAATTGGTGTCATTAACTTTCTGTCCAAGCTTGTATAATCTACTGCCTTGTTCAATTGTAAAAAATATTCTGTGCCTAAAATTCACATTTCTATCACAATTATCATACTGTAAACATGGTAAGCTAACTTCATTAAAATTAATAGTCCTGTCAATAGCATGGAATTACGTTTTTTTGTAAGCCTTTCAAAAGAATTCAAAATATGAAAAATTAATGAAAATGAATTTAAGCCATCAGACACTTGAAAAGTGGCACATCACATCTCTAATGTAATCATTTGAACTTTTCAACAGAAATAGCACTGCAAAAATATTAAGGACATACTTCTGTATTTTGGTAGTTATGCTGTCAACATTTAACAAGATTTCTTCAACTTGGACTTGAAAGCATAAATAGTATAAACACTTTTAACAGTATAACAGTACTAAACAATTCCAATAGATAACATTGGTGTCATTACCTTTTTGTTTGCTCAATTATTGCCTCCGTAAATAAAACTTCGGCATTTATCACATCCAAAGAATCTGTTTGGGCGACGAAAAACGTTGAAAGTTTTCCACTTGTATCGCTAGCAACGGCATTAGACTTGTGTTTTTTTGTCCCGACGTGGTCTTTTACATCGCTAATTCCTCCGTGTCCGATCGAAAAATCTTGTCTGCACAAGGTGCAATTCGCGTAAGAATCTGGGTATTATCTTCGACCCAACTCTCTCCTTTGAGTCACACATTAAGAGTGTTACTAAAACGGCCTTCTTTCATCTCCGTAATATCGCTAAAATTCGTTCCATTTTGTCCACTAGCGACGCTGAGATCATTATTCACGCGTTCGTTACGTCTCGTCTCGATTACTGTAACGTATTATTTTCGGGTCTCCCTATGTCTAGCATTAAAAGATTACAGTTGGTACAAAATGCGGCTGCTAGACTTTTGACAAGAACAAGAAAGTTTGATCATATTACGCCTATACTGTATATACCTTTATATACATATATATATATACCTATACTGGCTCACCTGCACTGGCTTCCTGTGCACTTAAGATGCGACTTTAAGGTTTTACTACTTACGTATAAAATACTACACGGTCTAGCTCCAGCCTATCTTGTCGATTGCATTGTACCATATGTCCCGGCAAGAAATCTGCGTTCAAAGAACTCCGGCTTATTAGTGATTCCCAGAGCCCAAAAAAAGTCTGCGGGCTGTAGAGCGTTTTCTATTGGGGCTCCAGTACTATGGAATGCCCTCCCGGTAACAGTTAGAGATGCTACCTCAGTAGAAACATTTAAGTCCCATCTCAAAACTCATTTGTATACTCTAGCCTTTGAATAGCCCCCCTTTTTTTAGACCAGTTGATCTGCCGTTTCTTTTCTTTTCTCCTCTGCTCCCCCCTATCCCTTGTGGAAGGGGAGACACACAGATCCGGTGGCCATGAATGGGGTGCTGGCTGTCCGGGGTCGGGACCCAGGGTGGACCGCTCGCCTGTATATCGGTTGGGAACATCTCTGCGCTGCTGACCCGTCTCCGCTCGGGATGGTTTCCTGCTGACCCTACTGTGGACTGGACTTTTACTGTTATGCTGGATCCACTATGGACTGTACTCTCACAATATTATGTTAGACCCACTCGACATCCATTGCATTCGGTCTCCCTAGAGGGGGGGGGGTTACCCACATATGCGGTCCTCTCCAAGGTTTCTCATAGTCATTCACATCGACGTCCCACTGGGGTGAGTTTTTCCTTGCCCTTATGTGGGCTCTATACCGAGGATGTCGTTGTGGCTTGTGCAGCCCTTTGAGACACTTGTGACTTAGGGCTATATAAATAAACATTGATTGATTGATTGATTGATAGTTTTCACCCTTTTTGGAACGGATAATTATTCCCGGATAGGCTTTTGAATATTCTTCACGGAATGACTGCAGTTTTCTTTTCGGTTTAAGACTCGTTTGCGATTTTTCTCCGGCTGATTCCATGATCGTTCGCTGGTTTGGAAACAATGGCCTCGTGCTTGGCAGCGGTGCTGTAAATAGCCTCGCGCATGGCATTCGGAATGGCTCTATAGGAAGTTACGGGGAGCAGTGTCGATTGTCATTGTTGTTACGCGATTTCGTGAATAAAACTTTAAAAAAAAAATGTTTTTTTAATGAATGAAAAACCGTATTTTTTAACCCGGAATAGGTTGGTGAAAACCGTACTAATTACGGGAAAACCGGAGTAGTTGGCAGGTATGATGTCCATTAGTGGAGCTGTACACATGTGTGTGGACAAGGATAAGGTTAGGTGGGATTTATCCTGGATAACCTTAGCCGGCTTAGTGTAAACGGGGCCTGAAGCTTAATCCAATAAACCAGCTTACCAGGTTGAAGACGGTCTCCACGACGTCCCGGTTGGACACTTCCCCGACTTCCATCAGACCGGTCAGCACGGCGAATTTCATGCGGATGCCCCGAATAGGCACGGCGGGGTTGAGAGCCACGTTGCCCGGCGTGGCGGAGGTCTCCTCGCTCGCCATGGCCTCAGGTGGCGCCTACAGGTAAAAAAAAAAAAAAAAAAAAGGCACCTGTTCACCTCGGAAGTTGGAGTATTATTTCTTCCTTAATTCCCTTTTGGGCGAGTTGTGGACAGTCGACTACACGCACGTAAAACAAATATGTCCTCCCCCATTCAAGACAAATAAAAGTCCGTCCGACAGGAAAAGTACTAATAGTGTTCTTCCGCCGTCAAAGAACTACTTCTTCAGTCCCCAACTTGATGGCACACAGAC
>NC_084574.2:3050000-3107500 GCF_033978685.3 Nerophis lumbriciformis | reverse complement strand
TTTATATCTCACTATGAGCACTTTTATCTATTTTTATTTTTTACCAATACACATATTTGGTATATCTCATTATGAGCAGGTTTATCTATTTGTTTCCTTTACTAATACACATATTTATATCTCACTATGAGCACTTGTATCTATTTTTTTCCTTTACCAATACACATATTTATATCTCACTATGAGCACTTGTATCTATTTTTATCTTTTACCGATACACATGTTTATATCCCACTATTAACACTTTTATCTATTTTTATCTTTTACCGATACACATATTTATATCTCACTATGAGCACTTTTATCTATTTTTTAATAATAATAATAATAATAATGAGGAGTAGAAGATGAGTAGAAAAGCCAGGACAAAGCTAAAAAGCAGATGTTGACATGCATGGATCAGTAATGAGAATGTGGGCAAACAAGAGCGTGTTGACTCAGCCTGGCATCACCACCAGCTCACGAGCAAATACTCCTGACCTCGCGCACATTTTCTTTTGTTTTCATTCTGTGCTGACCTTTGTGGCGACTCCATTTACATGATGCAAAGTCATTTAACACCACACCTGCTTGTGGACATTTCTATTCCATAGTTCACTCAACTTTTTCAGCGGGAAGATGCTTTGACCAAACTGCATGTCTTGTAAGTCCAATACTCTCTGCCTGTAATCATGTCTGAATGTCTAACAGTGATTTTTCAAAACTGTCAGGGACATATCAAAGAGATTAAAGCAGGTGTGTCTAAAGTGCCGTCCGATAGCTATTTTTTCATCGATTTGCGGCACAATCCTTAGCATTCTAACATTAGCATGCTAATTTTGTTGCTCAAAATCAAAATGTTGCTAATAATAATTGTAATTTTGTTGCTCAATCAAAATGTATATATGCAAAGCTTTGAAAATATACAACAAAATACCTATTCTGTCTCTGGTGGTTTTTTCAACTCAGCTTTAAGTGTCGTAAAGAGCTTGGGAGCGAATTGTGACTTGAATTCCCTGGGAGGAACAACTGGTCCAAAACGCAACAGTATACACCTCAGCATCAAATATTTTGTTACTTGAGGAAAGCTACCTGTTAGCATGCTAATGTTAGTATGCTAACTTTTTTCAAGCAAATTTTGTAGGTATACACATCAGTCATATTTTGGTACTTGATGCATGCTAACATTGAAAAACACATTGTTCAGGTATAGAACTCAAATGAATATGTTTTAACACTTGACACATGTTACACTTAACCTTTTAGCATGCTAACATTAGGTTTCCAAGCTCATTTAGCAGGTATACACCTCAGTGTCATATTATTAGCATTCTAACATTAGCATGCTAATTTTGTTGCTAGGTATGCAGCTCAGCATCAAATATTTTGTTACTTGAGGAAAGCTACCTGTTAGCATGCTAATGTTATATTGCTAACTTTTTTAAAGCAAATGTTGTAGGTATACACATCAGTCATATTTTGGTACTTCATGCATGCTAAGGTTGGAAAAAAAAACAATGTTATAACACTAGACGCATGTTACACTTAGCATTTTAGCATGCTAACATTAGGTTTCCAAGCTCATTTAGCAGGTATACACCTCAGTGTCATATTATTTTGGTATTTCACTAATGCTAACTGTAAGCATGTTAGCATAGTACTGTTAGCATGCTAATGTTAGTATGCTAACTTTTTAAAGCAAACTTTGTAGGTATACATATCAGTCATATTTTGGGACTTGATGCATGCTAAAGTTGAAAAAAAAAAAACAGATTAAGATTAATATGTTTTAACACTAGACGCATGTTACACTTAGCATTTTAGCATGCTAACATTAGGTTTCCAGGTAACGTTGAAAAACAGATTAAGATTAATATGTTATAACACTAGACGCATGTTACACTTAGCATTTTAGCATGCTAACATTAGGTTTCCAGGCTCATTTAGCAGGTATACACCTCAGTGTCATTATTTTGGTATTTCACTAATGCTAACTGTAAGCATGTTAGCATAGTACTGTTAGCATGCTAATGTTAGTATGCTAACTTTTTTCAAGCAAATTTTGTAGGTATACACATCAGTCATATTTTGGTACTTGATGCATGCTAACGTTGAAAAACACAGATTAAGATTAATATGTTTTAACACTAGACACATGTTGCACTTAGCATTTTAGCATGCTAACATTAGGTTTCCAAGCTCATTTAGCAGGTATACACCTCAGTGTCATATTATTAGCATTCTAACGTTAGCATGCTAATTTTGTTGCTAGGTATACAGCTCAGCATCAAATATTTTGTTACTTGAGGAAAGCTACCTGTTAGCATACTAATGTTATATTGCTAACTTTTTTAAAGCAAATGTTGTAGGTATACACATCAGTCATATTTTGGTACTTCATGCATGGTTGAAAAAAAACCAGATTAAGATTAATGTTTTAACACTAGACGCATGTTACACTTAGCATTTTAGCATGCTAACATTAGGTTTCCAAGCTCATTTAGCAGGTATACACCTCAGTGTGATATTATTAGCATTCTAACATTAGCATGCTAATTTTGTTGCTAGGTATACAGCTCAGCATCAAATATTTTGGTACTTGAGGAAAGCTACCTGTTAGCATGCTAATGTTAGTATGCTAACTTTTTTAAAGTAAATGTTGTAGGTATACACATCAGTCATATTTTGGTACTTCATGCATGCTAAGGTTGAAAAAACAAAACAGATTAAGATTAATGTGTTTTAACACTAGACGCATGTTACACTTAGCATTTTAGCATGCTAACATTAGGTTTCCAGGCTCATTTAGCAGGTATACACCTCAGTGTCATTATTTTGGTATTTCACTAATGCTAACTGTAAGCATGTTAGCATAGTACTGTTTGCATGCTAATGTTAGTATGCTAACTTTTTAAAGCAAACTTTGTAGGTATACATATCAGTCATATTTAGGTACTTCATGCATGCTAACGTTGAAAAACACAGATTAAGATTAATATGTTATAACAATAGACACATGTTACACTTAGCATTTTAGCATGCTAACATTAGGTTTCCAGGCTCATTTAGCAGGTATACACCTCAGTGTCATATTAATAGCATTCTAACATTAGCATGCTAATTTTGTTGCTAGGTATACAGCTCAGCATCAAATATTTTGTTACTTGAGGAAAGCTACCTGTTAGCATGCTAATGTTAGTATGCTAACTTTTTTAAAGCAAATGTTGTAGGTATACGCATCAGTCATATTTTGGTACTTGATGCATGCTAACGTTGAAAAACACAGATTAAGATTAATATGTTTTAACACTAGACACATGTTACACTTAGCATTTTAGCATGCTAACATTAGGTTTCCTAGCAGGTATACACCTCAGTGTCATATTATTAGCATTCTAACATTAGCATGCTAATTTTGTTGCTAGGTATACAGCTCAGCATCAAATATTTTGTTACTTGAGGAAAGCTCCCTGTTAGCATGCTAATGTTATATTGCTAACTTTTTTAAAGCAAATGTTGTAGGTATACACATCAGTCATATTTTGGTACTTCATGCATGCTAAGGTTGAAAAAAAAAAACAGATTAAGATTAATATGTTATAACACTGGACGCATGTTAGCATTTTAGCGTGCTAACATTAGGTTTCCAGGCTCATTTAGCAGGTATACACCTCAGTGTCATTATTTTGGTATTTCACTAATGCTAACTGTAAGCATGTTAGCATAGTACTGTTGGCATGCTAATGTTAGTATGCTAACTTCTTAAAGCAAACTTTGTAGGTACACATCAGTCATATTTTGGGACTTGATGCATGCTAACGTTGAAAAATACATTGTTCAGGTATAGACCTCAGATGGATATGTTTTAACACTTGACGCATGTTAGCATTTTAGCATGCTAACATTAGGTTTCCAAGCTCATTTAGCAGGTATACACCTCAGTGTCATATTATTTTGGTATTTCACTAATGCTAACTGTAAGCATGTTAGCATAGTACTGTTAGCATGCTAGCTTTTTTTTTAGCTCCTTTTGCTCATATTTTATGTTACGTGATGCTGGCCAGCGTGCTAACTGTTAGGCATTTTCCAGTTTTTGGGGGGAAAAAATGGATATACGGTACTGGTTCTATTCGATCGGGGTCTCGAGCGTAACCCTCGTGAAAAGTAGTGATCTACACTCGACAGATATATGCTGAACATTTAATACAGTGAGATAATCCATCCATTTTCTACCGCTTGTCCCTTTTGGGGTCGCGGGGGGTGCTGGAGCCTATCTCAGCTGCATTCGGGCGGAAGGCGGGGTACACCCTGGACAAGTCGCCACCTCATCACAGGGCCAACACAGATAGACAACATTCATAATAACATCATTAAAAAAAACATAATTTGGAATGCTGAGTAAAAAGAACCGGAATGTTTTTTTTTTCCTGGGTTGATTTTTACAAAGAGTACTTTGCTGGCAGTTCTAGAGTTAAAAATGTAACGCAGGGAAGGGACGCGACCCGTGTAAGTGTCCACGCATTGTATAACAAACATCAGGACACAAGTTGTTGGCACAAAGAAATATGAAAAACAATGTTAGTAAAAGTACAGTGGAACCGGTTTGTATCTACATGATCAAGATCGAAACTGAAACCAGCTTGTGACTTTGTGCAGGAACATAAAAATGGGTGATAATAATGAAAATATTTTGTAAGCTACAGCAAAGTTTGTTGTGTTGACATGTTCTTCATCCATTTGTGCATATTTATATTTACACTGCAAAAAGTCAGTGTTCAAAAACATGAAAAAAAAAAAAATACAAAAATTAGGGGTATTTTACTTGAACTAAGCCAGGGGTCTGCAACCCGCGGCTCTGGAGCCGCATGCGGCTCTTTCATGCCTCCGCCGTGGCTCCCTTTGGCTTTGAAACCGAATGTCAACAAATAATGGTTACTTGATTTATTAGATTTCATTTTATTTATTTTATCGTCTTTTTCGGACTATAAGTCGCAGTTTTTTTTCATAGTTTGGCCGGGAGTGCGACTTATCAAATAAATTTCCCCAAATAATGCGATTTATATATGTTTTTTTCCCTTCTTAATTATGCATTTTCGGCCAGTGCGACTTATACTCCGGTGCGACTTATACTCCCTAAAATACGGTATTTTAATTTAACAGTTGCTATTTTGGAGAGTTCTGGGATCTTGTCATATGAAAATAAAACACATTTTAATATACAGGTAAAAGCCAGTAAATTTGAATATTTTGAAAAACTTGATTTATTTCAGTAATTGCATTCAAAAGGTGTAACTTGTACATTATATTTATTCATTGCACACAGACTGATGCATTCAAATGTTTATTTCATTTAATTTTGATGATTTGAAGTGGCAACAAATGAAAATCCAAAATTCCGTGTGTCACAAAATTAGAATATTACTTAAGGCTAATACAAAAAAGGGATTTTTAGAAATGTTGGCCAACTGAAAAGTATGAAAATGAAAAATATGAGCATGTACAATACTCAATACTTGGTTGGAGCTCCTTTTGCCTCAATTACTGCGTTAATGCGGCGTGGCATGGAGTCGATGAGTTTCTGGCACTGCTCAGGTGTTATGAGAGCCCAGGTTGCTCTGATAGTGGCCTTCAACTCTTCTGCGTTTTTGGGTCTGGCATTCTGCATCTTCCTTTTCACAATACCCCACAGATTTTCTATGGGGCTAAGGTCAGGGGAGTTGGCGGGCCAATTTAGAACAGAAATACCATGGTCCGTAAACCAGGCACGGGTAGATTTTGCGCTGTGTGCAGGCGCCAAGTCCTGTTGGAACTTGAAATCTCCATCTCCATAGAGCAGGTCAGCAGCAGGAAGCATGAAGTGCTCTAAAACTTGCTGGTAGACGGCTGCGTTGACCCTGGATCTCAGGAAACAGAGTGGACCGACACCAGCAGATGACATGGCACCCCAAACCATCACCCAACCATGCAAATTTTGCATTTCCTTTGGAAATCGAGGTCCCAGAGTCTGGAGGAAGACAGGAGAGGCACAGGATCCACGTTGCCTGAAGTCTAGTGTAAAGTTTCCACCATCAGTGATGGTTTGGGGTGCCATGTCATCTGCTGGTGTCGGTCCACTCTGTTTCCTGAGATCCAGGGTTAACGCAGCCGTCTACCAGCAAGTTTTAGAGCACTTCATGCTTCCTGCTGCTGACCTGCTCTATGGAGATGGAGATTTCAAGTTCCAACAGGACTTGGCGCCTGCACACAGCGCAAAATCTACCCGTGCCTGGTTTACGGACCATGGTATTTCTGTTCTGAATTGGCCCGCCAACTCCCCTGACCTTAGCCCCATAGAAAATCTGTGGGGTATTGTGAAAAGGAAGATGCAGAATGCCAGACCCAAAAACGCAGAAGAGTTGAAGGCCACTATCAGAGCAACCTGGGCTCTCATAACACCTGAGCAGTGCCAGAAACTCATCGACTCCATGCCACGCCGCATTAACGCAGTAATTGAGGCAAAAGGAGCTCCAACCAAGTATTGAGTATTGTACATGCTCATATTTTTCATTGTCATACTTTTCAGTTGGCCAACATTTCTAAAAATCCCTTTTTTGTATTAGCCTTAAGTAATATTCTAATTTTGTGACACACGGAATTTTGGATTTTCATTTGTTGCCACTTCAAATCATCAAAATTAAATGAAATAAACATTTGAATGCATCAGTCTGTGTGCAATGAATAAATATAATGTACAAGTTACACCTTTTGAATGCAATTACTGAAATAAATCAAGTTTTTCAAAATATTCTAATTTACTGGCTTTTACCTGTATTGTCGATGGAAATGTATGTCACAGCCCTTATGCGACATCTCTGGCTGCCATGCAATTGTATTGTTTTTAGTGGTCAACCCCTAGCAATGGACGGATCAAAAAAGAGAAACATTTTATTTATTTATATTTTTATTAATTTGCTGTTTTTATTGATGATTAGGTAGTTGTTTGAAATTTTTCGTCAAATTAATATTCCGCAGTCGTATGCCTTCAGAACATTGGAATGAGTTTATTTTTTATTTTTTTATTCATTAATAAGGGAAGGAACAGTGTATTTTTTTCTAATGTTCAAAATAATTTGATGATTTGCTTCGTTATACCCAGAAATACATACCTGCCAACTACTCCGGTTTTCCCGTAATTAGTACGGTTTTCATCAACCTATTCCGGGTTACGGTTGCAGTGATAAAAAATACGGTTTTTCATTAATTAAAATGTTTTATTTTTTTTAAATGTTTTATTCACGAAATTGCGTAACAACAATGACAATCGACACTGCTTCCCGTAACTTCCTATCGAGCCATTCCGAATGCCATGCGCGAGGCTATTTATAGCACCGCTGCCAAGCACGAGGCACCAGTTGCCATTGTTTCCAAACCAGCGAACGATCATGGAATCAGCCGGAGAAAAATCGCAAACGAGTCTTAAACCGAAAAGAAAACTGCAGTCATTCCGTGAAGAATATTCAAAAGCCTATCCGGGAATAATTATCCGTTCCAAAAAGGGTGAAAACTACGCGAATTGCACCTTGTGCAGACAAGATTTTTCGATCGGACACGGAGGAATTAGCGATGTAAAAGACCACGTTGGGACAAAAAACACAAGTCTAATGCCGTTGCTAGCGATACAAGTGGAAAACTTTCAACATTTTTCGTCGCCCAAACAGATTCTTTGGATGTGATAAATGCCAAAGTTTTATTTATGGAGGCAATAATTGAGCATGGACTTCCAATCGCACTGGCTGATCACATGGGACAGTTATTTCGGAAAATGTTTCCCGACTCGAAAATCGCCAAAAAATATGGATGTGGTCGAACCAAAACATCAAACATTATTCAGTGTCTTACTGTATTACGGTATGGTACGGCAGCTGCACTGCAGCAGACAGGGAGAGGCTGCAAAGAGTGGTCAAGACGGCTCAGAAGATCATCGGCCGCCCTCTCCCCTCTCTGACGGACATCTACACCTCCCGCTGCCTCAACAGAGCCAGTGCCATCATCAAGGACAGCACCCACCCTGGCTCTGACCTGTTCCACCTGCTGCCCTCTGGGAAGCGCTACAGGTGCATTAAAACCAAAACAAACAGGCTAAAGAACAGCTTCTTCCCCAGGGCCATAACCATCCTGAACGGACTGCCCCATTGTCCCTCATAACTGCCTTCTCTTCGCAATAACCCATTCCACCAACCACCCTGTTTTTGTTTTTGTTTTTTTCATGTATATATTCATTTCACACCATATTCATTGCACTTCTACATTTTTTAAATTTTTATATATTTGCACATTGTTTTTCTAGCATGCACACATCGCACTGTATGGAATGGCCTCAATCTCGTTACCTTGCGTAATGACAATAAAGCTGATTCTGATTCTGATTCTGAATCCTCAAAAAGTATCGCCGATGTCATGAAGACGGAACCATTTAGCATGTCGACTGACGGCAGCACCGATAATTTTGAAAAGTCACTGTGACTGATAGAAAAGTGATGGTTTTAGCAACATTTTAACCTGTCTGAATGCTAATAATCATTTTGCGTCGGGGAACCCCCCACCAGGACTTTGTCCTGGACCTACCGGGGCCTGCGGCCCCTGGATCCTGGCTACTAGGTTTTTCTGATTTCAAAAGTTGGCAGGTATGGAAATACATCAAATAAGTGTTTATTTTCATAAGTCCTATAGCACAAGTGTAAAGAAACTATAAGTGGAGGTACAACGAAAATATCATTTAAAATGCCCTGTTTCTTCTTTTAGGTAAACTTGCATGCCTAAAAAAATCACCAAAACAACAAAAAAAAGACATCTCCACTCAACGAGACAAAATAAAGGTCGACGTGTGTTCACTCGTCAACCTTTCTGTTTTGATTTGTAATATTTATTTTTTCTCCAGTCCAGCTGTACGACGTGGCGGGAAGCAAACATTAAGGCCGACTGACAGCTCCCCCTTTGCTTGCCTTTGCAGATCACAACCCCGTGACAAAATGTGGACGTGACGTGCGGATCATGCATGTCTCTTTTTGGTACGTTCTGTCCTTGCAGCGTTTTGTTGTAAAAACTAAACATTAGCTTTTTTTCCCCCGGTTTGACAGCAGAGAAAGTGTGAGCGTTAATGACACCAAAGCAGCTGTTGCCAGCGACATCCCAGGAAAGTGTAACTTGGCCCCCAGGGAGCCGCCGAGCCAGGGAGTCATGGAAGCCTTGAGACACAGGTGGTGTTTTGAAGTCATCTCTGCAGCCTGTGGCCGGTTTTTTTAAATTTAAAAACATGACATGTAACTTGTTGTGTGCAGAGGTGGGTAGTAACGCGCTACATTTACTCCGTTACATCTACTTGAGTAACTTTTGGGATAAATTGTACTTCTAAGAGTAGTTTTAATGCAACATACTTTTACTTAAGTATATTTATAGAGAAGAAACGCTACTTTTACTCCGCTACTTTTATCTACATTCAGCTCGCTACTCGCTACTAATTTTTATCGATCTGTTAATGCACGCTTTGTTTGTTTTGGTCTGTCAGACAGACCTTCATAGTGCCTGCCTTACTGGTGACGTTTCACTTCGTTCCACCAATCAGATGCAGTCACTGGTGACGTTGGACCAATCAAACAGAGCCAGGTGGTCACATGACCTGACTTAAACAAGTTGAAAAACTTATTGGGATGTTACCATTTAGTGGTCAATTGTACGGAATATGTACTGTACTGTGCAATCTACTAATACAAGTTCCAATCAATCAATCAAAAGTGTGAAGGAAAAAAGATACTTTTTTATTCCAACCGTACATCCCGTCAAAAGCCTAAAGACTGACTGCACAGTTCCTGTCTTCACAATAAAAGTGCCGCTCCATCGCGCCTGCGCTTTCAAAATAAGAGTCCCCGAAAGCCAGCGCAAACAAGCTAGCAAGCTACAGAGTTTGACGCCAATATATTTCTTGTAAAGTGTATAAAAACGAATATGGAAGCTGGAAAAAATAAGATGCCAAAAACTCACCACTATGTGGTATTAGACAGAAAGGAGGAACTTTTCTTCTCCTCCATTTGAAAACGTGGACGTTATCATCACTACTGTCTGATTACAATCAATGCAAGTCATCAGAATCAGGTAATACACCAACTTATATTCTTGTCTTCATGAAAGAAAGGAATCTATATGTGTTAAACATGCATGTATATTCATTAAAACACCTTTAACATGTAAACAAAAACAGCAAAATAAATACATATAAATTATATACTGTATATATCAATGTATATGTATGTATATATATATATATATACAGTATATATATATATATATATATATATATATATATATGTCTTAATAAGGTTATCCAAAAAATAGTGCTCGATACCGTAGTAGAGCGCAATATATGTATGTGTGTGAAAAAAAATCACAAGACTATTTCATCTCTACAGGCCTGTTTCATGAGGGGGGTACCCTCAATCATCAGGAGATTTTAATGGGAGCATTCGCATACCATGGTTTATATAGGGCACAGAGTGGGTGGGTACAGGCTGGCCTAGGGGCGTGGTGATTGGCTCATGAGCCGTCGACCCCCAGTCAGAGCGACTCCAAAACCAACAAAGCATGTAACTGTCGAAAGAAACCTGATTGCCCCCTCAACGGGGGGTGCTTACAAACATCAGTTGTCTACCAATCTAAGGTAATACGCAAGGACATTAACACATCCGACACATATGTAGGATTAACCGAGGGTGAATTCAAAACCAGATGGAACAATCACAAGGCTTCTTTCAGGAACAAAAACCTGCGAAATACCACAGAACTCAGCAAACACATTTGGGACCTCAAAGACAATAATGTTGAATATTCAATAACATGGCAAATTCTTGCATCCAGCACACCTTACAATAGTGGTAATAAAAGATGCAACCTATGCTTGAAAGAGAAACTGTTTATTATTTACCGTCCAGACCTGTCATCCCTCAACAAGCGCAGCGAAATTGTAACAACATGCCGCCATAGACGGAAACACCTCCTAGGTAACACATGAGCCAATCACCACGCCCCTATGCCAGCCTGTACCCACCCACTCTGTGCCCTATATAAACCATGGTATGCGAATGCTCCCATTAAAATCTCCTGATGATTGAGGGTACCCCCCCTCATGAAACAGGCCTGTAGAGATGAAATAGTCTTGTGATTTTTTTCCCCACACATACATATATATATATATATATATATATATATATATATATATATATATATATATATATATATATATATATATATATATATATGATATAAGTGTGTATGTTACTCATCAGTTACTCAGTACTTGAGTAGTTTTTTCACAACATACTTTTTACTTTTACTCAAGTAAATATTTGGGTGACTACTCGTTACTTTTACTTGAGTAATAAATCTCTAAAGTAACAGTACTCTTACTTGAGTACAATTTCTGGCTACTCTACCCACCTCTGGTTGTGTGGCAATCTAAGAGATCAGAGATCAACCATCATATTTTGGTTATTTCTTGGTTTTTATCCCCACACTTTCGAGAAATGCTGGTTTCCTTCCCTGACAGTGACGACATTGACATAGATTCCATCCGTTTATCTCCCATGTAACTATGCTTTTATTTTTCGACTAGCTCGCTCAAAGAGGGGCGTATTTTAGAAGTGTTGTACTAGTGATAAAGATATTTTTAGAAGATCTGAAGGGGGCAGATATTTTCATATATCCGTATTTAAGTGTTACTTCTTTATTTTCATAATCATATTACAAAACAGCTAGTGTTTTTCTTCCAATTGTGGTCTCTTGGTTGTCTGCAAATACTGTGTGCTAACCTTGAATATGGAATGTAAGGAGGAGAGATAATCCTTCTCCTTATCTCTTCTTGTGTCCAGCTGCGGAGGACAATGGGCATGTGTTTGGGCTGGAAAGACAAGACAGCGAGGGTGGGAGGGAGAGAGACTTTATAGAATAGAAGGTTTCCATATTTTAGATCAGACCATCTTAGCTGCGCGATTGAATGTTCTATGCTGGACTGGTCTCATTATATTTGCAAAGCTTTGCAAATATATTACAAAATACCTATTCTGTCTCTGGTGGTTCTTCTACTCAGCTTTAAGTGTCGTAAAGAGCTTGGGAGCGACCAGAAACAATTAACAACTGGTCCAAAACGCAACAATTACTTCACCAATTATTATTTATTTATTTATTTTTATTGTGATTACTTATGGAGTATATTGTGAATAAATCGAGAACAGGAAGTGAACAAAAGTTTGAGCAACTGTTATGTAAAAGAAAAGGGGTAGGATTAAATAAGCTCTGCTTCTTCCTACTCCTTTTCGAACATGCTGAAAAGAGAAACTGGAGATTGTGATGTATCATGTTGTATGCTTGCATGTTCCAAATAAACTCAAACTCAACTCAACTCAACATACTGTATTTGGTGTGCATGCAAGTTGTATTGTTACGTTTCTGTGCTGTTTTTGCATTGTATATCTCTATAGCACATTCTTTTTTATTCAGTTTTACCTTAATATGTACGCTTACAACTAGTTTTTCACCTCAACATTTCCTATGTTACCAGTATTAATTGTGACAAGCAAAGGAATCATTTAAAAACTTGACTTCTGACTGAGCATATGAAAATAATCCTCATCTTAATTTTATTGATTTAGAAAACTAATACATACCATAATTACAAAAAAAACAAAAACCTATATGCATGTAAGTAAGTGTGTTTTTGATTGTATTCATGAATTAAATCAATCACTTTTATGTGTGTGTTTTTATTATTTCATTACTTCATTTTTTTGTTTTGTTATTTCTATTTTTGATTAAATAATACTATTTAACTTTTTTTAAATGTACACTGTATATGATTGATAATTATTTGTGTTAATGTCATTTTAATCAACAGTTTAAAACAAAAAACACACTCTTGTTTTGTGATTAATAAGTCACTATTTTTTATTTCGACTATTTTCTTGAATGTATTATAATGTAAAAATATTTAGTAGATGTTACTTATATTTATTTGTGTTAATGACCATTATAATCTAATTTTATTCTATTCACATATCCTTATCTTAATGTTATTGATTTGAAAAACTATCCATCCATCCATCCATCTTCTTCCGCTTATCCGAGGTCGGGTCGCGGGGGCAGCAGCCTAAGCAGGGAAGCCCAGACTTCCCTCTCCCCAGCCACTTCGTCCAGCTCCTCCCGGGGGATCCCGAGGCGTTCCCAGGCCAGCCGGGAGACATAGTCTTCCCAACGTGTCCTGGGTCTTCCTCGTGGCCTCCTACCGGTCGGACATGCCCTAAACACCTCCTTAGGGAGGCGCTCGGGTGGCATCCTGACCAGATGCCCGAACCACCTCATCTGGCTCCTCTCGATGTGGAGGAGCAGCGGCTTTACTTTGAGCTCCTCCCGGATGACAGAGCTTCTCACCCTATCTCTAAGGGAGAGCCCCGCCACCCGGCGGAGGAAACTCATTTCGGCCGCTTGTACCCGTGATCTTGTCCTTTCGGTCATAACCCAAAGCTCTTGACCATAGGTGAGGATGGGAACGTAGATCGACCGGTAAATTGAGAGCTTTGCCTTCCGGCTCAGCTCCTTCTTCACCACAACGGATCGATACAGCGTCCGCATTACTGAAGACGCCGCACCGATCCGCCTGTCGATCTCACGATCCACTCTTCCCTCACTCGTGAACAAGACTCCGAGGTACTTGAACTCCTCCACTTGGGGCAAGATCTCCTCCCCAACCCGGAGATGGCACTCCACCCTTTTCCGGGCGAGAACCATGGACTCGGACTTGGAGGTGCTGATTCTCATCCCAGTCGCTTCACACTCAGCTGCGAACCGATCCAGTGAGAGCTGAAGATCCTGGCCAGATGAAGCCATCAGGACCAAATCATCTGCAAAAAGCAGAGACCTAATCCTGCAGCCACCAAACCGGATCCCCTCAACGCCTTGACTGCGCCTAGAAATTCTGTCCATAAAGGTTATGAACAGAATCGGTGACAAAGGGCAGCCTTGGCGGAGTCCAACCCTCACCGGAAACGTGTCCGACTTACTGCCGGCAATGCGAACCAAGCTCTGACACTGATCATACAGGGAGCGGACTGCCACAATCAGACAGTCCGAAACCCCATACTCTCTGAGCACTCCCCACAGGACTTCCCGAGGGACACGGTCGAATGCCTTCTCCAAGTCCACAAAGCACATGTAGACTGGTTGGGCAAACTCCCATGCACCCTCAAGGACCCTGCCGAGAGTATAGAGCTGGTCCACAGTTCCACGACCAGGACGAAAACCACACTGTTCCTCCTGAATCCGAGGTTCGACTATCCGGCGTAGCCTCCTCTCCAGTACACCTGAATAGACCTTACCGGGAAGGCTGAGGAGTGTGATCCCACGATAGTTAGAACACACCCTCCGGTTCCCCTTTTTAAAGAGAGGAACCACCACCCCGGTCTGCCAATCCAGAGGTACTGCCCCCGATGTCCACGCGATGCTGCAGAGTCTTGTCAACCAAGACAGCCCTACAGCATCCAGAGCCTTAAGGAACTCTGGGCGGATCTCATCTACCCCCGGGGCCTTGCCACCGAGGAGCTTTTTAACTACCTCAGCAACCTCAGCCCCAGAAATAGGAGAGCCCACCACAGATTCCTCAGGCACTGCTTCCTCATAGGAAGACGTGTTGGTGGGATTGAGGAGGTCTTCGAAGTATTCCCTCCACCGATCCACAACTTCCGCAGTCGAGGTCAGCAGAACACCATCCGCACCATACACGGTGTTGGCACTGCACTGCTTCCCCTTCCTGAGGCGGTGGATGGTGGTCCAGAATCGCTTCGAAGCCGTCCGGAAGTCGTTTTCCATGGCTTCCCCGAACTCCTCCCATGTCCGAGTTTTTGCCTCCGCGACCGCTGAAGCCGCACACCGCTTGGCCTGTCGGTACCTGTCCGCTGCCTCCGGAGTCCCATGAGCCAAAAGAACCCGATAGGACTCCTTCTTCAGCTTGACGGCATCCCTCACCGCCGGTGTCCACCAACGGGTTCTAGGATTACCGCCACGACAAGCACCAACTACCTTGCGGCCACAGCTCCAATCAGCCGCCTCGACAATAGAGGTGCGGAACATGGTCCACTCGGACTCAATGTCCAGCACCTCCCTCGTGACATGTTCAAAGTTCTTCCGGAGGTGGGAATTGAAACTCTCTCTGACAGGAGACTCTGCCAGACGTTCCCAGCAAACCCTCACAATGCGTTTGGGCCTGCCAGGTCTGTCCGGCATCCTCCCCCACCATCGCAGCCAACTCACCACCAGGTGGTGATCGGTAGAAAGCTCCGCCCCTCTCTTCACCCGAGTGTCCAAAACATGAGGCCGCAAATCCGATGACACAACTACAAAGTCGATCATAGAACTGCGGCCTAGGGTGTCCTGGTGCCAAGTGCACATATGGACACCCTTATGCTTGAACATGGTGTTCGTTATGGACAATCCGTGACGGGCACAAAAGTCCAATAACAAAACACCACTTGGGTTCAGATCCGGGCGGCCATTCTTCCCAATCACGCCTCTCCAGGTTTCACTGTCGTTGCCAATATGAGCGTTGAAGTCCCCCAGTAGAACGAGGGAATCACCCGGGGGAGCACTCTCAAGTACTCCCTCGAGTGAATCCAAAAAGGGTGGGTACTCTGAGCTGCTGTTTGGCGCGTAAGCGCAAACCACAGTCAGGACCCGTTCCCCCACCCGAAGGCGGAGGGAAGCTACCCTCTCGTCCACCGGGTTGAACTCCAACATGCAGGCTCTGAGCCGGGGGGCAACAAGAATTGCCACCCCAGCCCGTCGCCTCTCACTGCTGGCAACGCCAGAGTGGAAGAGAGTCCAGCCCCTCTCGAGAGAACTGGTTCCAGAGCCCTTGCTGTGCGTCGAGGTGAGTCCGACTATATCCAACCGGAACTTCTCTACCTCGCGCACTAGCTCAGGCTCCTTCCCCCCCAGCGAGGTGACGTTCCACGTCCCAAGAGCTAGCTTCTGTAGCCAAGGATCGGACCGCCAAGTGCCCTGCCTTCGGCTACCGCCCAGCTCACATTGCACCCGACCTCTATGGCCCCTGCTATGGGTGGTGAGCCCATTGGAGGGGGGACCCACGTTGCCTCTTCGGGCTGTGCCCGGCCGGGCCCCATGGGGACAGGCCCGGCCACCAGGCGCTCGCCATCGTGCCCCAACTCCGGGCCTGGCTCCGGAGGGGGGCCCCGGTGACCCGCGTCCGGGCGAGGGAAATCTGAGTCTCGGTTCTTGCATTTCCATAGAAGTCTTCGAGCTGCTCTTTGTCTGATCCCTCACCTAGGACCTGTTTGTCTTGGGAGACCCTACCAGGGGGCATGGAAGCCCCCGGACAACATAGCTCCTAGGATCATTGGGACACGCAAACTCCTCTACCACGTTAAGGTGGCAGCTCAGAGAAAAACTAATATATACAATAAATCAAAAAAATACAAAAACATGTATGCATGTAAGTGATTCAACAGTATGTTTTAGATTGTTTTTATGAATTAAATTAACCACTTTTATCTGTGTGTTTTTATGATTTCATTTTTTTGTTATTTCTATTTTTTAATTAAATAATACCATTTAATTTTTTTAAATGTACACTGTATATATGTATATGATTGATCATTATTTGTGTTAATGTAATTTCAATCAATAGTTTAAAACAAAAAACGGACTCTGGTTTTGTAATTAAAAATAATTAAATATATATATATATCATTTCAGTAACTTGATAATCGTATGTTATTTTCAGATTAGTAAGTCACTATTTTTTATTTCGACTATTTTTTTGAATGTATTATAATGTAACCTTTTTTTTTGTAGAGATTACTTATATTTATTTGTTTTAATGACCATTACAAACTAATTTTCTTCTATTCACATATCCTTATCTTAATGTTATTGATTTGAAAAACTAATATGGACAGTAAATACAAAAAAATACAAAAACATGTATGCATGTAAGTGATTCAACAGTATGTTTTAGATTGTTTTTATGAATTAAATTAATCACTTTTATGTGTGTGTTTTTATTATTTCATTTTTTTGTTATTTCTATTTTTAATTAAATAATACCATTTATTTATTTTTTAAATTTACACTATGTATGTACTTATCTTAATGTTATTGATTTGAAAAACTAATACATACAATAAATACAAAAAAATACACAAACATGTATGCATGTAAGTGATTCAACAGTATGTTTTAAATTGTTTTTATGAATTAAATTAATCACTTTTATGTGTGTGTTTTTATTATTTCATTACTTAATGTTTTTGTTATTTCTATTTGTAATTAAATAATACTATTTCTTTTTTTTTAAATGTACACTGTATATATGTATATGATTGATAATTATTTGTGTTAATGTAATTTTAATCAATAGTTTAAAACAAAACGGACTATGGTTTTGTAATTAAAAATAATTAAATATATTCATCATGTAAGTAACTTTATAATCATATGTTATTTTCAGATTAATAAGTGACTATTTTTTGTTTCGACTATTTTCTTGAATGTATTATAATGTAAAAATATTTAGTAGATGTTACTTATATTTATTTGTGTTAATGACCATTACAATCTAATTTTCTTCTATTCACATATCCTTATCTTAATGTTATTGATTTGAAAAACTAATACATACAATAAATACAAAAAAATACAAAAACATGTATGCATGTAAGTGATTCAACAGTACGTTTTAGATTGTTTTTATGAATTAAATTAACCACTTTTATGTGTGTGTTTTTATTATTTCATTTTTTTTTCTATTTTTAATTAAATAATACTATTTAATTTTTTTTTAAATGTACACTATATATGTATATGATTGATAATTATTTGTGTTAATGTCATTTTAATCAACAGTTTAAAACAAAACGGACTATGGTTTTGTAATTAAAAATAATTAAATATATACATCATGTAAGTAACTTTATAATCGTATGTTATTTTCGGATTAATTAGTGACTATTTTTTATTTCGACTATTTTCTTGAATGTATTATAATGTAATAATATTTTGTAGATATTATTTATATTTATTCTATAGATTGTTTTTATGAATTAAATTAATCACTTTTATGTGTGTGTTTTTATTATTTAATTTTTTTGTTATTTCTATTTTTAATTAAATAATCCAATTTTTTTTAAATTTATACTATGCATGTACTTATCTTAATGTTATTGATTTGAAAAACTAATACATACAATAAATACAAAAAAATACAAAAACATGTATGCATGTAAGTGATTCAACAGTATGTTTTAGATTGTTTTTATGAATTAAATTAATCACTTTTATGTGTGTGTTTTTATTATTTCATTACTTAATGTTTTTGTTATTTCTATTTGTAATTAAATAATACTATTTCTTTTTTTTTTAAATGTACACTGTATATATGTATATGATTGATAATTATTTGTGTTAATGTCATTTTAATCAACAGTTTAAAACAAAAAACGGACTCTGGTTTTGTAATTAAAAATAATTAAATATATATATAATTTAAGTAACTTTATAATCGTATGTTATTTTCAGATTAATAAATCACTATTTTTTATTTCGACTATTTTTTTTAATGTATTATAATGTAATCATATTTTGTAGAGATTACTTATATTTATTTGTGTTAATGACCATTACAAACTAATTTTATTCTATTTACATATCCTTATCTTAATGTTATTGATTTGAAAAACTAATACGTACAATAAATACAAAAAAATACAAAAACATGTATGCATGTAAGTGATTCAACAGTATGTTTTAGATTGTTTTTATGAATTAAATTAATCACTTTTATGTGTGTGTTTTTATTATTTCAATTTTTTGTTATTTCTATTTTTAATTAAATAATACCATTTAAATTTTCTTAAATTTATACTATGTATGTACTTATCTTAATGTTATTGATTTGAAAAACTAATACATACAATAAATAATATAATAATATAGTGATTCAACAGTATGTTTTAGATTGTTTTTTATGAATTAAATTAATCACTTTTATGTGTGTGTTTTTATTATTTCATTACTTAATGTTTTTGTTATTTCTATTTGTAATTAAATAATACTATTTCTTTTTTTTAAAATGTACACTGTATATATGTATATGATTGATAATTATTTGTGTTAATGTAATTTTAATCAATAGTTTAAAACAAAAAACGGACTCTGGTTTTGTAATTAAAAATAATTAAATATATATATAATTTAAGTAACTTTATAATCGTATGTTATTTTCAGATTAATTAGTGACTATTTTTTATTTCGACTATTTTCTTGAATGTATTATAATGTAATAATATTTTGTAGAGATTACTTATATTTATTTGTGTTAATGACCATTACAAACTAATTTTATTCTATTCACATATCCTTATCTTAATGTTATTGATTTGAAAAACTAATATGTACAATAAATACAAAAAAATGTATGCATGTAAGTGATTCAACAGTATGTTTTATGTTGTTTTTATTAATTAAATTAATCATTTTTATGTGTATTTTTTTATTATTTCATTTTTTTGTTATTTCTAATTTTAGTTGAATAATACCATTTCATTTTATTTATTTTTTTACACTGTATGTATATGATTTATAATTATTTGTGTTAATGTCATTGTAATCAATAGTTTAAAACAAAAAACGGACTCTGGTTTTGTAATTAAAAATAATTAAATCATGTAAGTAATTTTATAATCTTGTGTTATTTTCAGTTTAATAAGTCACCATTTTTTATTTCGACTATTTCCTTGAATTTATTACAATGTAATAATATTTTGTAGGTTTTACTTATATTTGTGTTAACTAATTTTCTTCTATTCACATGTTATCTCCTTCAAATGACTAAAACGATGTACAGTTATTGTAATGTTCAATCGAGCCGACAGAGGGCGCTGTCGTTGTACGAGCGAAGCTAAAGAAGACAGGGCCTCGCGAGAGGAAGGGACACAACTCCCGTTCTCGTTCTCATTAACTCTCGCGCGAGTTCCTCTCTTCCTCCTCTTTCACTCCCTGTAGCCAACATGGCAGTCGGCAAGAATAAGAGGCTGACCAAAGGCGGCAAAAAGGGTGCCAAAAAGAAGATGTAAGTAACAAATTCGTGCCGCGGGCCGACATCGAGTGTGTCCTATTTACACCGGTGCCTTTAACGTACGCAAACGATGAAGGATGAGTGGGATTTTCAGCGGATTGCTCTGGCCTCGCACCGGCCTCGGCGTTGCTAACCTTACGGCGTGATGGTCCCTTTTAGCACCCCTAACGGCATTATTTATATAGTATGGCCTTATAACTTAATATTAATTTGAATAACTCGTATTGTCCTACCTGCAGTTTTATCTCATGTGAGTCGCACTTAGTTTTGATATCTTAGCTAGCTATCACATGCTAGTCAGTGTCACGTTTAAAAGAAACGTTAAATAAGTGCCAATAATATCCATACAGTGTTCTCAAGTGTTGCGTGTAGAATATATTTACTATGGCTAACTTGGCCGTCACTGCATACCTAATCCTTCACTAGATAGTCAACATTCTGGTCACTAAGTTGCTTGCACCGATGTCCCGATATTAATATTTTGGTACCGGAACCAACATGTATTTCGATACGTTTCAGAATAAAGGGGACCACAAAATGTTACGAGACATTTAACATACATTTCTTATTGTAATCAACGATGGTATTAAATATAGTAAACATATTAGATAACTGATCTTTTAGTATGTGTGTACAGCAAATGTACTTCAAAATGTAACAATCAAAATAATTATGACTTTTTTTGTTTTGTTTACTAGGGCATGCATATATAATATGCATCAGTTTGACCATTTAAAATCAACGATAATAAAAAGGAGATGCTTGGAAATAGCATAAAAATGCCCCAAAAACTTGGAAAAACGCGATTCATAGCGTTACTTTTTTGGTGTAACCATCATGAGCGTTCCATACCTGCCAACTTTTGAAATCAGAAAAACCTAGTAGCCAGGGTCCAGGGGCCGCAGGCCCCCCGGTAGGTCCAGGACAAAGTCCTGGTGGGGGGTTCAGGCTTCGCCCCCCGACGCAAAATGATTATTAGCATTCAGACAGGTTAAAATGTTGCTAAAACCATCACTTTTCTATCAGTCACAGTGACTTTTCAAAACAAAAATATTACAGCAAAAATCATATGGGTTGATTGACATGTTTATTCTGTAAGCTAACTTCAATAGTTTGAAATTATTTTGACAGTTAATGCCAGTTATCCTGTCAACCTTTCACAAGACTTCAATTTGTTAATTGAAAGTATAAACAGTATAAACACTTTTTACAGTAAACAAATGGTAAATCAGTACTAAACAATTCCATTAAAAAAAATTGGTGTCATTATTAACTTTCTGTCCAAGCTTGTATAATCTACTGCCTTGTTCAATTGTAAAAAATATTCTGTGCCTAAAATTCACATTTCTATCACAATTATCATACTGTAAACATGGTAAGCTAACTTCATTAAAATTAATAGTCCTGTCAATAGCATGGAATTACAATTCAAATGTAGTTTTTTTGTAAGCCTTTCAAAAGAATTCAAAATATGAAAAATGAATGAAAATTAATTTAAGCCATCAGACACTTGAAAAGTGGCACATCACATCTCTAATGTAATCATTTGAACTTTTCAACAGAAATAGCACTGCAAAAATATTAAGGACATACTTCTGTATTTTGGTAGTTATGCTGTCAACATTTAACAAGATTTCTTCAACTTGGACTTGAAAGCATAAATAGTATAAACACTTTTAACAGTATAACAGTACTAAACAATTCCAATAGATAACATTGGTGTCATTACCTTTTTGTGGCTAAAATCCGAAAAACTTGAAAGTTTTCCACTTGTATCGCTAGCAACGGCATCAGACTTGTGTTCTTTTGTCCCAACGTGGTCTTTTACATCGCTAATTTCTCCGTGTCCGATCGAAAAATCTTGTCTGCACAAGGTGCAATTTGCGTAGTTTTCACCCTTTTTGGAACGGATAATTATTCCCGGATAGGCTTTTGAATATTCTTCACGGAATGACTGCAGTTTTCTTTTCGGTTCAAGACTCGTTTGCGATTTTTCTCCGGCTGATTCCATGATCGTTCGCTCGTTTGGAAACAATGGCAACAGGTGCCTCGTGCTTGGCAGCGGTGCTATAAATAGCCTTGCGCATTTAAAAAAAAATTTTTTTTTTTAAATTAATGAAAAACCGTATTTTTTATCACTGCAACCGTAACCCGGAATAGGTTGATGAAAACCGTACTAATTACGGGAAAACCGGAGTAGTTGGCAGGTATGGCGTTCTGTTCAGGTATATTTCTTTTATATTTTGGTAAATCATCATATTTATGTATTAATACATTTAAATAGGTATTGATCAATCTTTAAGCTGTGTGTATTTGATTTCAGTTTGCTTTTGACATCTTATTTAGAATTGTAGTTGAAACTTTTACAACCTTGTGTTGCGCTCATGATGGCGTAACCAAACTAGGTTATTTAGAATATTTATTCCCTTTTTTACATTTAGTATATTTCAATATTCATTTATAAACATTGAATACATTTCAAATATCAATAAAATGCAATTGCCTTCATCTTATAGGGTTATGTTGAGTTACACCAAGTAATGAGCGTAACACTAAGCTTCATCACTTTGACTTGTAATATCTCTAATTCTGGTGGTGTTTTATGCTTTTTTTCTCTTTGGAACATGTACTATACATTTAATACAATAAAGTCCCATATAAAATTGTTCCTAGCAATACTTTAATTTTGCCTTTGAAAGTAACACTCCAATCAACGGCTCATAATTTGGCTGCTGATGTTCGCCGTAACAGTGTTTTTCCCCCATTCTATTATCCATCCATCTTCCTCCGCTTATCAGAGGTCGGGTCGCGGGGGCAGCAGCCTAAGCAGGGAAGCCCAGACTTCCCTCTCCCCAGCCACTTCGTCCAGCTCCTCCCACGAGATCCCAAGGCGTTCCCAGGCCAGCCGGGTGAGATAGTCTTCCCCGTGCCCGAAACACCTCCCTAGGGAGGTGTTCGGGTGGCATCCTGACCAGATGCCCGAACCACCTCATCTGGCTCCTCTCGATGTGGAGGAGCAACGGCTTTACTCTGAGCTCCCCCCGGATGACAGAGCTTCTCACCCTATCTCTAAGGGAGAGACCCGCCACCCGGCAGGGGAAGCTCATTTCGGCCGCTTGTACCCGTGATCTTGTCCTTTCGGTCATGACCCAAAGCTCATGACCATAGGTGAGGATGGGAACGTAGATCGGCCGGTAAATTGAGAGCTTTGCCTTCCGGCTCAGCTCCTTCTTCACCACAACGGATCGATACAGCGTCCGCATTACTGAAGACGCCGCACCGATCCGTCTGTGGATCTCACCATCCACTCTTCCCTCACTCGTGAACAAGACTCTTAGGTACTTAAACTTCTCCACTTGGGGAATAATCTCCTCCCCAACCCAGAGATGGCACTCCACCCTTTTCCGGGCAAGAACCATGGACTCGGACTAGGTGTTTTTGTCTTTGCATCCATTTTTCATGAGTGGAACTCAAAGATGTAAAACTTTTACTATAAACAACAACATACCTACTTTTCTCAAATATTGTTCACAAATCTGTGATAGTGACATACCTGCCAACTACTCCGGTTTTCCTGTAATTAGTACGGTTTTCATCAACCTATTCCGGGTTACGGTTGCAGTGATAAAAAATACGTTTTTTCATAAATTAAAAACAATTTTTTTTTTTTAAGTTTTATTCACGAAATCGCGTAACAACAATGACAATCGACACTGCTTCCCGTAACTTCCTATCGAGCCATTCCGAATGCCATGCGCGAGGCACCAGTTGCCATTGTTTCCAAACGAGCGAACGATCATGGAATCAGCCGGAGAAAAATCGCAAACGAGTCTTAAACCGAAAAGAAAAGTGCAGTCATTCCGTGAAGAATATTCAAAAGCCTATCCGGGAATAATTATCCGTTCCAAAAAGGGTGAAAACTACGCGAATTGCACCTTGTGCAGACAAGATTTTTCGATCGGACACGGAGGAATTAGCGATGTAAAAGACCACGTTGGGACAAAAAAACAAGTCTAATGCCGTTGCTAGCGATACTGCAATTGAATTGTAGTTCCATGCTAATGATGCTATTGAATTACATTTTAATGAAGTAAACTTATCATAAAGATACCATATCATTTTTGCAATATGATCAATCTGATCGAATAAATTTGGATTTTAGCCACAAAAAGGTAATGACACCAATGTTATCTATTGGAATTGTTTAGTACTGTTAAAAGTGTTTATACTATTTATGCTTTCAAGTCCAAGTTGAAGAAATCTTGTTAAATGTTGACAGCATAACTACCAAAATACAGAAGTATGTCCTTAATATTTTTGCAGTGCTATTTCTGTTGAAAAGTTCAAATGATTACATTAGAGATGTGATGTGCCACTTTTCAAGTGTCTGATGGCTTAAATTCATTTTCATTAATTGTTCATATTTTGAATTCTTTTGAAAGGCTTACAAAAAAACTACATTTGAATTGTAATTCCATGCTATTGACAGGACTATTAATTTTAATGAAGTTAGCTTACCATGTTTACAGTACGATAATTGTGATAGAAATGTGAATTTTAGGCACAGAATATTTTTTACAATTGAACAAGGCAGTAGATTATACAAGCTTGGACAGAAAGTTAATAATGACACCCATTTGTTTTTTTAATGGAATTGTTTAGTACTGTTTTACCATTTGTTTACTGTAAAAGTTGTTTATACTGTTTATACTTTCAATGAACAAATTGAAGTCTTGTGAAAGGTTGACAGGATAACTGGCATTAACTGTCAAAATAATTTCAAACTATTGAAGTTAGCTTACAGAATAAACATGTCAATCAACCCATATGATTTTTGCTGTAATATTTTTGTTTTGCAAAATCACTGTGACTGATAGAAAAGTGATGGTTTTAGCAACATTTTAACCTGTCTGAATGCTAATAATCATTTTGCGTCGGGGGGCGAAGCCTGAACCCCCCACCAGGACTTTGTCCTGGACCTACCGGGGCCTGTGGCCCCTGGACCCTGGCTACTAGGTTTTTCTGATTTCAAAAGTTGGCAGGTATGTAGTGACCACTTCTTATTTTCCAAGATAATCCATCCCACCTCACAGGTGTGGCATATCAAGATGCTGATTAAGCAGCATCATTATTGCAAAGATCTCGTCAGGGTAACTCTGTGCATTCAAAATGCACTTGTGTTCGTTGTCCATAACATACCTCCACAATGGGCCACACGCGCTGTCTAACATCTGCCCTGAATAATGAAAACCGGGATTCATTCATGAAGAGAACGCTTACCAAAAGTGCCAGACTCCATCGAATTTGGAGCATTTGCCCCCTCAAGTCGGTTACAATAACGAACTGTAGTCAGGTCGTGAGAACGAAGAGCATGCAGATGAGCTACCCTGAGACAGTTTCACACAGTATGTTCAGAAATGTTTTGGGTGTGCTAACCAATACTTGCAGCAGCTGTCTGGGTGGCTGGTCTCAGACGATCATGGATGTGGAGGTCTTTGGCTGGTGTGTTTACACATGGTCTGCGATTGTGAGGCTGTTTGGATGTACTGCCAAATTGTCTGAAATCCATTTGGAGACTGCTTTTGGTAGAGAAATAAACATAAAATTCACGGGTAACAGCTCTGGTGGATTTGGTGCAGTCAGCAAGCCAACTACGCGCTCCTTCAAAACTTGCAACATCTGTGGCATTGTGCTGTGTAAAACTTTACATTTCAAAGTGGCCTTTTAGTGTGGGCAGCCTAAGGCACGCCTGTGCAACAGTCATGCTGTTTGTTCAGCATCTTGATGTGTCACAACTGAGGTGGCGTGGATTATCTTGGCAAAGAAGAAATGCTCACTAACACTATATTTGAGGAGAAAGGTATTTTGTGTATATTAAGTTTTAGATCTTGTGAAAAATGGTAGTGTAAGTGTTGAGTTTATAATTTTAAGTGTATTTTGTCAAAAATGATGGTGGACAAGTGGTTGAAAAGGTATTAATTTACCTAAATCCTTTTCTGTTTACTCTGTTCTACCATGTTATCTATACTTTTAAAATAGACACACATTTTTCTGTTTTGATACTTTACATAAGTTGTGGGTCATACTACAAATTTGGGTATGATATAATACCAAGTAGTTATAGGATCGTACATATTTCGTGAAACAAAACAAAGAATTTTGTCTAAAAAAAATAATTGATGTAATTATTGTAGTATTGACTATTTAAAAAGTTTTGTACCTGGTATTGTTAGTCGATATTTATAGACCCATTTGTTTTACAGTCAGGAGTGCTAGCTTGTTTCTAGCTGTTAACTATTGTATCCTCCTCTACGGTATGTAATGAAGCATGCAACTATTCTTCGTCCCGCATGAATGATCATTGTAAGAAACCGTTAATTTGTCGCAATGGAGGCGAGGATTGGTGATTTAGAAGTAGCTAAAGCACTGTTGAGGGACGTTAGCTGCTAGCTAGCTCTAATTTAAAGCGCCACTTGCAGAGCAGCTCTTCAGTGTTTAGTTTCACCTTAATGTTAGTTTTGAAGCCAAAATACATCAACTGTCTCCACACTGTTACTGCTTGTAAGTGCTCTGTGGGTGTGTTGACTTCCAAGCACCTTTGCTTACATTTCCAGCAATGTCATCATGGCATGCCATCATGTCCAATAAAAAAGTACAGATATTTTATTTAAATACATTTATACTGCTGTACTTTATACTGTACATCCTTGGTTGCGTGAGTCATGTTTTGAATGGTGACTGCCCCTAAAGCTTTTTGTCTTTTTCTTGCAGTGTGGACCCTTTCTCCAAGAAGGACTGGTACGATGTCAAGGCACCAGCCATGTTCAACATCCGCAATATTGGCAAGACCTTGGTCACCAGGACTCAGGGAACCAGTAAGTCTGCATTCTGGTACCTTAAGTGTAGTAAAAGCGTATGTGGAGTTGTACTAATACACTAATCATTAGATTTGAGGATTAGAGATCGACCGATTATCTGTGTGATATTTGTCATTTTGACGTATATCAGTATTTAACTTTTTGTGATGTTGCTAAGTATGTGTCCTACGTCCCTGGCGTATTGAAATCTGAAAGAACGCACTAAACTTACTATCCACCTAATTTTTCCCATGAAAAACAATATTTTGTGAACATTAAACAACTGGTGTTTGAACACAACTAGCAAAATAAACCTTGTCAGCAGACCTGACAAACGCTGTTTCAACCCTCTGTACATTTACTCGCCGCAGACGAGATACCAGTACAAAGTATCACGACATGCTAATTTAGATGCTGCTACCAAAACAACTGATTTCATTCCAACAATTAAAAATACAAACTTTATAGTAAACAAACCCACGTTTCCACTGCTCGACGCTGTGCTCATTTGTGTCAATTACATTTGAAAGTTTAGAGAACTAATGAAATATAATGTATTCCAGTGGTGGTGATAAAAATGACATCGAGTGGCAGCTAGGGATGTCCCGATCCGATATTTGGATCGGATCGGCTGCCGATATTTGCCAAAAATTGCGTATCGGCAAGGCATGGGAAAATGCCGATCCAGATCCAGTTTTAAAAAAAACCCCGGTCCGTGTTTTCCAACGCACCTATTTAAATAATACATTCCACTTTTCTGCTGCTCCGTAATTTCCGTTCCGCATTTTCCAGCACACCTTCAACACATCCACAATTCTCACGCAGTTGCTTTTAGCTGCTGGCATTACACGACAGGCTCTTCTCACTCTTTCCTGTGTCTCCCTCTCACAGACAGCGAGCGCACCTTCTTACACACGTCACATACTGTCACGTCATACGTCACATACTGTCACGTCATACGTCACATACTGTCACGTCATACGTCACATACGTATACGTCCTCTCCCAGCAGAGAGCGAGGTAGCGGCATGGCTAACGTTAGCTGTGATGCTAGCGCAGCTGCTAAGGTGCGCGCCTGCTCAAGCGTCCTCTGCGCACGGCAAATCTATGCCACGCACAAAATCAAATAAAAAAATAAGCGCATAACAATTTTCGACACACGGACACGACAGAGACAACAGTTTTCGTCATCATTGTTCAAATATTGTGACGTCTGTCGAGACGCTTATCTCCATTCGGTGCCACACGTCCACACCATCAAAATAGTATATATCTGTATCATGAATCAATTTAAGTGGACCCCGACTTAAACAAGTTGAAAAACTTATTGGGGTGTTACCATTTAGTGGTCAATTGTACGGAATATGTACTTCACTGTGCAACCTACTAATAAAAGTCTCAATCAATCAATCAAAACATAGAATCATCATACTGCTGTGATTATATGCATCAAGTGTTCATTCAAGGCTAAGGCAAAATATCGAGATATATATTGTGTATCGCAATATGGCCTTAAAATATCGCATTATTTAAAAAAAAGGCCATATCGCCCAGCCCTAGTTCAATGATGCCATTTCTGTTTGTCATGTATCATTTTGTCTATTTTGTGTTTATCCTTGAATAAACAGGTCAGTTTCTTGTTACCAACCATTGTGTATTATTCAAACTCCCCTAATTCAGCTGGCTAGTTGTTATCAAGAGTACTAAAACCCTTTTCAACATGATTCTGACTACTAAGTAGGCTTAATAACTTTAAACTTTAATACATGCTCGGATAGGCCAGTATCGGTATCGGATCGGAAATGCAAAAACAATATCGGTATCGGATCGGAAGTGCAAAAACCTGGATCGGGACATCCCTAGTAGCAGCCAACAATTTGTTATGCCCAAACAGGGCATAACATCGCATACTTCGCGCTTCCAACAAGATCCAGTGTTTTTCTCGTTTGTACTTCTGCACACTCATTTTGGTGCCAATGCAGTAGCTAAATACTCTACAAGTTCCATAGTGATTGACTCAGTTCATGTTCAGATGAGAACGTATTGACTGTCATGGAGATGAGAATGTTTTGTTCATTCCTTAAAATCAGCACTCTTACTAAAATGTATTTTGGTACTACAGACCATAGACAGTTTGTTTTGTTTTAGTAAGCCTCAATCTTATTCTAGTGAAGCCATGCTTTTGTTGATCTAGATGTGTGCTTTGGGTCATTGTCGTGCTGAAAGGTGAAGTTCTTCATCTTCATCTTTCTAACAGAAGGCCGAAAGTTTTGTATTTGGAGCTGTTAATAATCCTCCACCCTGTTTAAGGCCCCCAGTTCCCTATTTCTAACAACTGTGTCGTCCTGATTTCCTAGGAATCGCTTCAGACGGTCTGAAGGGTCGCGTGTTCGAGGTGAGCCTCGCTGACCTCCAGAACGACGAGGTTGCCTTCCGCAAATTCAAGTTGATCACGGAGGACATCCAGGGCAAGAACTGTCTGACCAACTTCCACGGCATGGACCTGACCCGCGACAAAATGTGCTCCATGGTCAAGAAGTGGCAGGTAAGGCTTCTTTGGGCGTCTTACCATTGGATTGTTGGGGTGATGATTCCATTCAACACAATAGTTTGTACGGTTATAAAACAGTTTCAAAAGGCTCCTTTTGGCTGCTGACATACAGTTGCATACCTGCCAACTACTCCGGTTTTCCCGTAATTTGTACGGTTTTCATCAACCTATTCCGGGTTACGGTTGCAGTGATAAAAAATACGGTTTTTCATTAATTAAATTATTTTTTTTTTTTAAGTTTTATTCACGAAATCGCGTAACAACAATGACAATCGACACTGCTTCCCGTAACTTCCTATCGAGCCATTCCGAATGCCATGCGCGAGGCTATTTATAGCACCGCTGCCAAGCACGAGGCACCAGTTGCCATTGTTTCCAAACCAGCGAACGATCATGGAATCAGCCGGAGAAAAATCGCATACGAGTCTTAAACCGAAAAGAAAAGTGCAGTCATTCCGTGAAGAATATTCAAAAGCCTATCCGGGAATAATTATCCGTTCCAAAAAGGGTGAAAACTACGCGAATTGCACCTTGTGCAGACAAGATTTTTCGATCGGACACGGAGGAATTAGCGATGTAAAAGACCACGTTGGGACAAAAAAACACAAGTCTAATGCCGGATTTTAGCCACAAAAAGGTAATGACACCAATGTTATCTATTGGAATTGTTTAGTACTGTTATACTGTTAAAAGTGTTTATACTATTTATGCTTTCAAGTCCAAGTTGAAGAAATCTTGTTAAATGTTGACAGCATAACTACCAAAATACAGAAGTATGTCCTTAATATTTTTGCAGTGCTATTTCTGTTGAAAAGTTCAAATGATTACATTAGAGATGTGATGTGCCACTTTTCAAGTGTCTGATGGCTTCAATTAATTTTCATTAATTTTTCATATTGAATTCTTTTGAAAGGCTTACAAAAAAACTACATTTGAATTGTAATTCCATGCTATTGACAGGACTATTAATTTTAATGAAGTTAGCTTACCATGTTTACAGTATGATAATTGTGATAGAAATGTGAATTTTAGGCACAGAATATTTTTTACAATTGAACAAGGCAGTAGATTATACAAGCTTGGACAGAAAGTTAATGACACCAATTTTTTTTTTAATGGAATTGTTTAGTACTGTTTTACCATTTGTTTACTGTAAAAAGTGTTTATACTGTTTATACTTTCAATGAACAAATTGAAGTCTTGTGAAAGGTTGACAGGATAACTGGCATTAACTGTCAAAATAATTTCAAACTATTGAAGTTAGCTTACAGAATAAACATGTCAATCAACCCATATGATTTTTGCTGTAATATTTTTGTTTTGAAAAGTCACTGTGACTGATAGAAAAGTGATGGTTTTAGCAACATTTTAACCTGTCTGAATGCTAATAATCATTTTGCGTCGGCCCCTGGACCCTGGCTACTAGGTTTTTCTGATTTCAAAAGTTGGCAGGTATGCAGTTGGGAAGGGATTCATATGTGACAGGAAGAGAGGGCTAAGCATTTTGCGATGCAGTCTGCAGAAAATGATGGAAAGCACCACTCTATATAGCAGCTGAGACTGTAGTCACTTTGATTTGCCACAAATCACATTTTAAGGTATTCAGCACTTGACTGCCATCTGGTGGCTAAAGTTGATGGTGTACTCTCCAATTTTTTCATGTGTCCGGTGAACCGTGACGAATGGTCCATATGAAATATATATTTACAAAAATCCCATAATGTTAATCTAAAAATAGAGCAACTCCAACCCAATCCCGGTTTTACAATACTTGGAATAGAAATGTACAAAGCAATTAAGACCTACAAATACAATACTTGGAAAAAGGAAAACTAAAAATGTACAAAATCAACAGTATAATAATATAAATAATAGTTGTTTATTGGTTTTAATCCAAATATGTATTCTAATAAAATGTTTTTAATGCATGTAACCTAAAATACACATGAGTAACAATTTAGGCGCCTGCTGGACTTAAAAATCAAAAGGTACAAAGTATATTTTGGAATTGTTTGATGAAAAGTTTTGTTTGAAAATAATAAAACTGAGTGGCGTTGATTGGGATGACACATGTGCTCACGTCATCCTATTTCCTGACCATTTTAGAAATGTTAGCACCAAGTTCTAGGACTCTTGAAATGTACAATTTGTATAAATGGCTCTCTGTGGTATAGACTTAGACTAACTTTAATGATCCACAAGGGAAGTTGTTCCACACAGTAGCTCAGTTACAAAGGATAATGCACAAAAAGAAACGGTATAAAGTAGACTAAAACAATACCATAGTAGCAGTATAACATGTAATATTTAACAAATATTACATAATAAATCCAAATGACCATGTACAATATTACAGTCTATGTAACAGCTGCAACAAAAACAAAAATGGCAACATAAAATAGAGTAGATGAGCAGAAAAACTACATTATAAACAAAGAGGTAGCTAACATAGTTAGTATTGTTCTGCCATGTTTGAGGGCAGTTTAAGCCAAGTGGAGACTAGTTACAGCTGAGTAAATGTCATACTTGCTCAATATTAATACTAGAGAATCTTTGACCACCTCACAATTCCATTAAAGAATCTTCAATTTGTGTATTAATGCAGTTTTACATTTCTTTTTGTTTCACTAAATAAGCCTGTATCACTTTCAATTACCGTATTTTCCGCACCATAAACCGCCCTGGGTTATAAGCCGCGCCTTCAATGAACGGCATATTTCAAAACTTTGTCCACCTATAAGCCGCCCCGTGTTGTAAGCCGCATCTAACTGCGCTAAAGGGAATGTCAAAAAAACAGTCAGATAGGTCAGTCAAACTTTAATAATATATTAAAAACCAGCGTTGTAACAACTCTGTTCACTCCCAAAATGTACGGTAATGTGCAATCAATAAGCATCAATAACTTAATGTTGCTCGAACGTTAATGTCACAACACACAAAATAAACATAACGCTCACTTTCTGAAGTTATTCTTCTCCTTCGGTGTCCGAATTAAAAAGTTGGGCGAATACGGGATCCAAAATGGCCGGCTCCGTCTCGTCGCAGTTCTGTGAATCCTGCCTTCCGGAAAGCTCGGACCACAGTTGTGACCGAAATATCCGCCCAGGCATTTACGATCCACTGGCAGATGTTGGCGTATGTCGTCCGGCGCTGTCTCCCTGTCTTAGTGAAGGTGTGTTCGCCTTCGGTCATCCATTGTTCGCAGTCGTGCTTTAACACCAATATCGAGCGGTTGGAGTTCTTTGGTTAAATATTGCCTTAAGTTTAAATTCTGCGTTATACGCGTGTCGCTTAGTAGGAGCCATTTTGTGGTCTTTACAGATGTAAACACACAAATGAAATGAAACGCAATATCCGGGGGCTTCTTCTTCTATGGGGGCGGGTGGTTGCTTACAGTAGAAGAAGAAGCGCTTCCTCTTCTATGGGGAAAAAAGATGGCGGCTGTTTACCGTAGTTGCGAGACCGAAACTTTATGAAAATAAATATTTATATTAATCCATATATAAGGCGCACCGGGTTATAAGCCGCACTGTCAGCTTTTGTGAAAATTTGTGGTTTTTAGGTGCGGCTTATAGTGCGGAAAATACGGTAATTAGAAATAAAAAGTTAAATTAATTCTTACATTTATTAAATGAAAGTGCCCTATAATTTGAGTTTGAGTTTATTTCGAACATGCAAGTATACAACATGATACATCACAATCTCCAGTTTCTCTTTTCAACATGTTCGAAAAGGAGTAGGAAGAAGCAAAGCTTATTTAATCCTACCCCTTTTCTTTTACATGACAGTTGCTAAAACTTTTGTTCACTTCCTGTTCTCAATTTATTCACAATATACTCCATAAGTAATACAATAAAATAAGTAAATAAATAATAATTGGTGAAGTAAGTTACATTTCATATGTTGAGATAAGTAAGATTATTTTGTGAGTGAAAGAATGAAAGAATGGATGAGTTAAATAAATTCAGAATGTTTATCATGGTTCTTCTTCTTTGTACTTTGTAAACACTTTAAGTTTGAAGAGTTTCTTGAAGTGGATCATATTAGTACATTGTTTGATTGCTTTGCTTAATCCATTCCATAATTTAATTCCACATACTGATATACTGAAGGTCTTAAGTGTTGTACGTGCATACAAATGTTTTAAATTACATTTCTCTCTAAGATTATATTTCTCCTCTTTTTTTGAGAAGAATTGTTGTATATTCTTGGGTAGCAGGTTATAGTTTGCTTTGTGTATCATTTTAGCTGTTTGCAAATTCACTATGTCGTAGAATTTCAGAATCTTTGATTCAATAAATAAAGGATTTGTGTGTTCTCTATATCCAACATGATGTATTATTCTAACTGATCTTTTTTGTAACACCGTTAATGAATGAAGTGTACTTTTGTAATTATTTCCCCATATTTCTGCACAATAACTCAGATATGGTAACACTAGTGAGCAGTAGAGAATATGAAGTGATTTTTTGTCTAGAACATGTTTTGCTTTATTCATTATTGACGTGTTTCTTGCTACTTTATGTTGTATATTTTTTACGTGAGATTTCCAGTTCAATTTATCATCAATCATTATACCTAGAAATTTGGTTTCATTTACTCTTTCAATTTCTATTCCGTCTATTTGTATTTGTGTTTGATTTTCTCTTCTACTGTTACCAAATAGCATTATTTTAGTTTTACTGAGATTCAACGATAGTCTGTTTTTGTCAAACCATCTTTTTAATTTGTTAATTTCTTCTGTTATTATTTGTAGTATCTTCTGTGTATTCTCTCCTGAACAAAACGCTGTTGTATCATCCGCAAATAATACTAACTTTAAATCTTTTGTAACTTTACAAATGTCATTTATATAGAGATTGAATAATTTAGGTCCTAGTATTGATCCCTGAGGTACACCACAGGATATATTTAGCGTTGTAGAGGTGTGTTCGCCTACCTTCACGTATTGTTTCCTGTTCATTAGATAACTTCTTATCCAGTTTAAGCCTAACCCTCTGATGCCATATCGTTCTAGTTTTTTGATTAAAATATTGTGATTAATTGTGTCAAATGCTTTAGTTAGATCCATAAAAACTGCTGCCGCACATTTTTTATTATCTATAGCATTGGTAATTTCTTCTGTAATTTCAATTAAAGCCATCGAAGTTGAAACATTAGCTCTGTATCCATATTGATTTTCTTCGAGTATTCTATTTTTATTTATGAAACTCTCTAATCTGTTATTGAACAGTTTTTCAATGATTTTAGAAAATTGTGGAAGTAAGGAAACAGGTCTATAGTTTGTAAATTGATGTTTGTCGCCAGTCTTGTAAATTGGTGCAACTTTAGCTATTTTCATTTTGTTTGGAAATGTACCTGTTTGAAATGATAGGTTACTAATATACATTAATGGTCCTGAGATCTCTTCAATAACCTTTTTTATCGTTTCCATATCAATTTCATTACAATCAGTTGAAGTCTTGGATTTACATTTTTTCACGATTGTAACTATTTCCTCCTGTGTCACATTACTGAGGAACATGGAGTTGGGATTTCGCTCTATGGTATCATTATAGTCCTCAATTGAAACTGGGTCTGGAATCCTTTCTTCCAATTTTGGTCCAATATTTACAAAATAATTATTGAAGCTTTCAACTACTTCCTTTATGTTGTCATTTTTTTTATTTCCGTCTAAGAAGTATTGAGGGTAGTCCCTCTTAGTGCCATTTTTAATAATGCTATTGAGGATGCCCCATGTTGCTCTCATATTAGTTTTGTTCTTGTCCAATAATTCACTGTAATATTCTTTTCTACATAATCGTAGTATGTATGTTAACTTGTTTTTATACTTTTTGTACTTAATTTCTGCCTCTGTAGTTCTTTGTGCTATAAATTTCCTATATAGTGTATTCTTCTTCTTACAAGCATTTTTTAATCCTTTTGTCATCCATGGTTGATTATTCTTTCTCTGCTTATTACTGAGTTGTATCCATGGACAATGTTTGTTATAAAGTATTATGAACTTATTTAAGAAATGTTCATATGCTTCATCAACCTCATTTTCATTGTACACATTGTCCCAATCTTGCTTTTGTAGCTCAATTTTGAAAGCAATCATCCTCTTCTCTGTGCACAGTCTTCGAAATGTCCTTTTGTCTTCCATATTCTTCTTGTAGTTTCCATCATATATTATAAAAACTGGCAGATGATCACTAACATCGGTTATAAGTAGACCACTTGTAGTGTTATTATCAAAATCATTGGTAAAAATATTATCAATAAGCGTGGCACAGTGTCCTGTAATTCTGCTTGGCTTTGTGATTTTAGGATATAAACTGATGCTGTACATTGTATCAATGAAGTCATCAATAGACTTTTGCTTGTTAGGGTTCAATAAGTCAATATTAAAGTCACCACATAGGAAAATTATTCTTTGACCATTGTCCATGTAAGTAGCCTTGATCCATTCTTCAAATGTTTCTATACTTGACTTAGGTGATCTATATATACAACTGATGAATATGTTTTTGCTTTTTTCCTGACATATTTCAATTGTTATACATTCTAAAATATTATCTATAGCAAATGACATGTTTTTTACCACTTTGTAGTTCAGGTTCTTCATCACGTACACAGCTACTCCTCCTCCATTTTTGTTGTTTCTGTTGATGTAGTTTAGTTCATATCCATCCAGATCAAAATCTATTCCTTTTTTATCATCAATCCATGTTTCCGTGACAGCAATGACTTTGAAGGGTTCGTTGATGCGTTCCAAAAAGTTCTTAATATTGTTGTAGTTTGCATACAAGCTTCTGCTATTAAAATGAATAATTGACAATTTGTTATCACATTTAATGTTGCTGTTATATTGATCATCTGTATAATAAAAACAATTATTACTGTAGTGGGAGAAAAAATTTGTATCTGGATCTATATCATTTTCCAAATCCTGGTTTTTATGATCTTTGTTGCAGAAATTTTTTAGTTCCATGTTTTCTTGTTCAACAATCTTTGATGTTGTTTCAATAATCTCTATAAGTGTAGGTGGATGCAATCCTGAATCTAGGTCCTCTTGTTTAGTCGTTCCTTGGAACATAGTAGTGTTGATGCTGAATTTAGGTGCTTGTTTTCTGTCAGAGTTCATTATCATCGTTGTTGTGGAAGCTGTGTAAACTTTAAAAATTGTCCAGGTCCTTGATGTCTTGGACAGCAAGTACTCTTGCTTCTGGACCTCCATTCAGCTTGATGTAGATTTTACAGTTGGCGCTCCAAGTTCCCTGGATTTTTCCCTGCTTTCTCAAGTCGCGTGCTTTCTTGGCAATTCCAGCATTACGTTTTGTGAGATGCTCATTCATGTACACATTTGTTCCCTTCAGCTTCTTTCCCTGTCTCAGCAATGCCATTTTAGATTTTCTGTTTACAAGTTTCACGAGCACGACTGGAGTGGCGTTGTTGTTTCTTCCGTTCAGTGGGATGCATGTTTCGATGGTATTAATGTCGATTTCAATTTCTTTTGATTGCAGAAAGTTGACCACTTGCTGTTCTGCTGAGACCATATCCATTTCATCTGGTTCACCTTCATTATTCACAGCTTTCGCATAGGATCTTGGTTTAATTCGGTGCCCTGTCACGATGATATCATTCATCCGTTTATCCTGATCCATTCCATCTATGATATTCTTCAGCATGTTGTTGTCTTCTTGAAGGATCTTTATTTGTTTGCCCATTTCAGTGGCTTCATTATTTCTGATGGTTTTGTCAGATTGCAGACTTTCTATACATTGCTGCAGACTTTTCACATCTTGTCTGTGTTCTTCTTTCATTTCTTTCATTTCTTCTTTCCATCCCTCCATCATGTACTTCCATTCTTCTTTCATTTCTTCTTTAAAATCATGGAGTATTTTTTGTATCCATTCTTGCATCCCATCATGTCCTGTGTCCAGCCTCAAATCTTGTTCAGTCTTTCCTCTACCTTTTTTCATCGCGGCAGTCGATGACGTCAGTGCCTCTTATGTCTTAGCGGCAGTTACTTCTTTAGCAACTAGCGGTACTTTTCACTTGTTTTTTCAACAATTTCGTACCTTGCGCCGTTCAGAGATCAATTTTGGGTGTCAGCCTGTCAACTTATATCACTCTGCGACGTCGGAATCACTTTAAAACAGCTGTAAACTCGCCGTAGCTTTCGGTTGCCAGGCAACCGCTTTGAACTGCGGCAAGGCGCCGTTGGCTTGAGGCTAACGGCTCTTCCAACTCGCCTTATTTCAGCGTTTCTGTGCCTCTCAACTGACCAATATCAGATCGAAGATGCCAGGTGACTCTCCTGTGGCTGTGATCACAAATCAGTGGTCTAAATCTTCAGATTTAACAAAAACTCCGGTAGCAGAATCGGAGCCTTTTTCTTTTGCGTCCTTTCTCATTGACAGATCTCTGAGGTGGTTCACTGCAGTCACACATTTTACAACTGTCTGCATTATTTTATTTACAATAAATAGATTGACATTTACTAATCATCCATGTGTAAATTGTGATGCATCTCCCCCCCCAAATAACTTACCAGAGTTAAAGTCTTAATGTTGATGTCCTCCAGACCATGATCGAGGCCCACGTGGACGTGAAGACCACCGACGGCTACCTGCTGCGTCTCTTCTGCGTAGGTTTCACCAAGAAGCGCACCAACCAGATCAGGAAGACCTCCTACGCTCAGCACCAGCAGGTGCGGCAGATCCGCAAGAAGATGATGGAGATCATGACCCGCGAGGTGCAGACCAACGACCTGAAGGAAGTGGTCAACAAGCTGTAAGTGCACTCAAGTCTCCTCGACGTGGATCACCTGCTAACCAACCTTCTTGTCGCGCTGCAGGATCCCCGACAGCGTTGGCAAGGACATCGAGAAGGCGTGCCAGTCCATCTACCCTCTGCACGACGTCTACGTCCGCAAGGTGAAGATGCTGAAGAAGCCCAAGTTTGAATGTAAGTGATGACTCCATCAGAACATGTTTGTTGGCGAGTGTTTACATTGTCCCGTCTCGTGGTGTCCTGCAGTGGGCAAACTGATGGAGCTCCACGGCGAGGGCTGGTCCAGCGGCCCCGCCAAAGCAGCCGCAGACGACACTGGAGCTAAAGTGGAGAGGGCTGATGGATACGAGCCTCCTATCCAGGAGACGGTCTAAACACACATTGAATAAAACATGGAAATGACTAAACTTTCTGCCTGGTTTTTATGTGAGCAGGTGTTGTGCAGTACAGAGAGGCCACTAGATGGTGCTGTTTTACAGTTTTATTATACATCTATAAAGACTGGTTAATACTCAAATACCACACTTCATTCATTAAGAGCTCTCAGATAACTTCAACGTAGATTCTGGGTACCAAGGCCCGTCTCCCCCTCAAGTCACCCAGGAACCAATCATCATCAAGGACCTCCAGGTTGTCTATAACATCTCCAACCTGCAACACACGACAATAAGTATTACTAACCTGCATAAACATGTCATCCATATCAATGTTTGATCAAACGTTTTTCTCTTAGTTGGAACAAACCGAAAGTTGGTTGCATGGAGAAAAAAAACTCAGAAAGTGATCAGTGGGCTAACAGCCAATCAGGTTTGATTGTGCCGTTTTACGGTTGATTTTTGGCATGGAGTGAGAACAGAAACTAAAAATGAAAGTTGACTGACTAAACAGTACGGTGCTTTTATGTTTTTTTCAACAGACGAATGTGGACTATGAAATATGCAAGGAAGTCACTCATCCGTACCAACTTAACTGCACCTTCCTGCACTAAACAGTTCTCAGGTTTCTTTAACACTTTTATTACACTTAAAGCAATGATATTTTCACACCTTAATTTTAGACATGTGTTTACATTGTTGTGTTTCTGCCTTGATAGCTGAGGGATTATAATCAGGGCAAGGTTACATTTTAAATAAAAATGTTGACATTTAATATATTTTATTTCCTGGTCCATATTTTCGATAAGTCATAAAATATATCAATAACTAGAATTTGCAATTTTGGTAGGAATTACGTGGAATGGTGTATGTGCGCAGGCCGCTGATACAGGAGTGGAACTGAAATGGTGGAATGTCCAGGGTGTGTGGATGTTGGAACAGTTCCAATTGGTTGAGAAATGTGGGATTTAGAGATGTTTGAAAATGAATGGACAATATACAATGGGGGGAAATTTCTGGAAAAAAATGGAATTTGGGGAAAGGGAAAACATGTTTTGTGTTCAATATATGGGAAGAGTCGTGGTTGAAAGATCAAATCAGGTAAAAAAATGGCGCAACATTTTGAGAATTTGGGGCATTGTAGAACTATGGATATTCATTTGAATGGGAATTTTGGGAAAACCGTGAATCTTTAAAAATATTGATACTAGCACGATGATCTTTGAATCGGTTGAAAAATGTAACGGATTGAATTGAGAAAGTATTTCGGAATTTTGGGAAAACCGGGAATTTGTATGTAAAAAAAATATATATATTTTGAAGGTGGAACAGTTTAAAACCGATAAAATGTGGACTGTGAAAACTTTCCAGGATGAGGTGAAAACAGGGCTTTGGAAAACCGAGAATTCTGGGAATTTGAACTCTGAAAATGATAGTTTGACTGTCCAAGGTGAGTGGATGGTGGAACGGTTCAAATCGGATGAGAAATGTGGGATATGCAGACAATTGTCAATGGGAAGAAAATTCCAGAAAAAATGGGAATTTTGGGAAAGGGAAAACATGTTTTGCGGTAGATACAGTTTATCAGAAGAGTAGTGTGAGTGGATGGTTGAAATGTCACAACAGAGTTTAAAAATGACAAGAATTTGGGGCATTGTAGAACTATGACTTCGTCCATCCATTTGAATGAGAATTTCCTGGAAATTTAGGAATTTTGGGAAAACCATGAAGCTTTGAAAATATTGATCCTAGCACAATTGTCCTAGATGGTATGAATGGGTTGGTGTTAGAATTTTTGTAATCGGTTGAAAAATGTAGTAACGGATCAAATTGAGAATGGGTTTTTCGAAAATTCCTGGAATTTCGGGAATTTGTACCGGTATGTAAAACAAATCAAAAAGTAGGAGCATTGGTTGTCCCAACTACAAAGAATATTTTGAAGGTGGAATGGTCAAAAACCGATGAAAAATGTGGACTGTGAAAACTTTCCAGGATGAGGTGAAAACAGGGCTTTGGAAAACCGAGAATTCTGGGAATTTGAACTCTGAAAATGATAGGTTGACTGTCCAAGGTGAGTGGATGGTGGAACGGTTCAAATCGGATGAGAAATGTGGGCTATGCAGACGATTGTCATTCATTGTCAATGGGAAGAAAATTCCAGAAGAAAATGGGAATTTTGGGAAAGGGAAAACATGTTTTGTGGTAGATACAGTTTATCAGAAGAGTAGTGTGAGTGGGTGGTTGAAATGTCACAACAGAGTTTAAAAATGTCACAAGAATTTGGGGCATTGTAGAACTATGACTTCGTCCATCCATTTGAATGAGAATTTCCTGGAAATTTAGGAATTTTGGGAAAACCATGAAGCTTTGAAAATATTGATACTAGCACAATTGTCCTAGATGGTATGAATGGGTTGGTGTTAGAATTTTTGTAATCGGTTGAAAAATGTAGTAACGGATCAAATTGAGAATGGGTTTTTCGAAAATTTCGGGAAAACCGGGAATTTGTATGTAAAAAAATCAAAAAGTAGGGGCATTGGTTGTCCCAACTACAAAGAATATTTTGAAGGTGGAATGGTCAAAAACCGATGAAAAATGTGGACTGTGAAAACTTTCCAGGATGAGGTGAAAACAGGGCTTTGGAAAACCGAGAATTCCTGGAATTTTTTTGAACTCTGAAAATGATAGGTTGACTGTCCAAGGTGAGTGGATGGTGAAACGGTTCAAATCGGATGAGAAATGTGGGATATGCAGTCGATTGTCATTCATTGTCAATGGGAAGAAAATTCCAGAAAAAATGGGAATTTTGGGAAAGGGAAAACATGTTTTGCGGTAGATACAGTATATCAGAAGAGTAGTGTGGATGGTTGAAATGTCACAACAGAGTTTAAAAATGGCACAAGAATTTGGGGCATTGTAGAACTATGACTTCGTCCATCCATTTGAATGAGAATTTCCTGGAAATTTAGGAATTTTGGGAAAACCATGAAGCTTTGAAAATATTGATACTAGCACAATTGTCCTAGATGGTATGAATGGGTTGGTGTTAGAATTTTTGTAATCGGTTGAAAAATGTAGTAACGGATCAAATTGAGAATGGGTTTTTCGGGAAAACCGGGAATTTGTATGTAAAAAAAATCAAAAAGTAGGAGCATTGGTTGTCCCAACTACAAAGAATATTTTTGAAGGTGGAATGGATGAAAAATGTGGACTGTGAAAACTTTCCAGGATGAGGTGAAAACAGGGCTTTGGAAAACCGAGAATTCCTGGAATTTTTTTGAACTCTGAAAATGATAGGTTGACTGTCCAAGGTGAGTGGATGGTGGAACGGTTCAAATCGGATGAGAAATGTGGGATATGCAGACGATTGTCATTCATTGTCAATGGGAATTTTGGGAAAGGGAAAACATGTTTTGTGGTAGATACAGTATATCAGAAGAGTAGTGTGGATGGTTGAAATGTCACAATAGAGTTTAAAAATGGCGCAAGATTTTGAGAATTGGGGTCATTGTAGAACTATGACTGTCAGGCCCGGCCCTAACCAATCTGGCGCCCTAGGCAAGATTTTAGGTGGTGCCCCCCCACATCGGCAGTGAAGTGTATATACTCACAAGAAACCGAATAGCTTTGTCTTTGACCTTTTTTTTTTTTTACTTACAACTATACCTAATATATAAAGGGGTGGAAAAGTGACTATTACCTGCAGGGCAAACATTAGCTAACCAGAAGGCAATAACAATGTAAACAAAAAACACCTGCTTAAAAGATCTAATACAAATGTCCCTGAGGAATGTAAGGTGGGAGTACTGTAATTACCTAACGTTACATTATTATTTTCCATAACAATTTAGCCCCCTCCACAATATTAACCCGACGTTAAAACAGAACTAGCTATTTATTGATTAGCAATTGCCGAATCATGTGACATTAGCTTAATGCTAAAAAGCCAGGTTACTATCACATTCTGTAACAGACAAATAATTTCATGTAGGCTAACGTTACCTACCTGCTACCTCTGTCTTTTCTCGTTTCTCCTCCTCTTCTTTTCTCTTTTTTCTTCCCTGGGCACCTGACAGTTTTGGCCGTTTTGACATCTTGTGTTGATTTTTTGATGTGGTGACGTCCAAAAAGAGTCATGATACGGGAAGGGAGGGGGCGCACCGTGCGGGGGGGGAGGGGGCTTAATGTTGTAACAAATAATATTTCTATTAAATAGGCTTTACTTTGCATTTTAATTAATGTGGGATTATTTTTTGTATTTAGAAATAATAGTACCAACTTTTTCTTTTTTTCTCTCCAACATTTGTGGCACTGGCGTGGCGCCCCCTGATGGACGGCGCCCTTAGCATTTGCCTATACGGCCTATGCCACGGGCCGGCCCTGGACTTTGTCCATCCATTTGAATGGGAATTTCCTGGAAATTTAGGAATTTCGGGAAAACCGTGAATCTTTGAAAATATTGACACTAGCACAATTGTCCTAGATGGTATGAATGGCTAGAATTTTTGCAATCGGTTGAAAAATGTAACAGATAAATTCCTGGAATTTCGGGAAAACCGGGAATTTGTATGTAAAAAAAAAAAAAAAAAAATAGGAGCATTGGTTGTCCCAACTACGAGGAATATTTTTGAAAATGTTGACTGTGAAACATTTCCAGGACGAAGTGAAAACGGCTTTGGAAAAGCAAGAATTCTGGGGCCCATTCATGTCCCAGATAACTGGGAATTCTGGGTAATTTTTGGGGAACCAAACGTTTTTAGACTCGGAACGGTTCCGGTGGGATGAAAACTGGTCTAATAAATAAACAGATGATTTATTTTGTACACAATTCTGGATATGGACCGATACAAAACTTGTATGGTGATACGGAGATGATATCATGATACTAACCTGCATGGACAGCTCCTCATCACAGTCCGTGGTGAAGTCATAAATGGCCTTGCCTTGCACGCCACCTTCACCTTCAGACTGCTCACCCAGGAACCCTGCATCAACCCACCCACCATTAGACCCCAGCAAAGCATGGTGGTGCTGACTTCACTGTCCAGGTAAAAAAGTAGGAAAACAGGGTTCCTTAATGGAGCGTCATACCCGTCTGTCTTCTCTCCACAAACGCTGTAGGAAAGATGCCTTCTCTGCCATTGTGTCGCCCGCTGCTCCACTCCTGGCTGATGTGCTTGGTGACCAGGACGCGCTCGCCCGCCAGGAAGGACAGCTCCTCCGGCGACGTGCCCTGGAAGGCGTACGACGCCACCGCCCACTCCGCCGAGGACTGAGGGACGAGACAGAAACACCATCATCCCTCCGCTTTCTCCGACAGCGTCAAAAGTAAAAGTTGGCTACCTGAGCCGGTTGGACCGCTTCTGCTCGGGGAGGAACCGCCATGCCTGTGGGTAAATGACACACTCACCTTATTAAAAGTGCCGTTGCACGACATAAATGCAACATTTTATCCAAGAGGACACTGAGGGCACAAGAAAATCATACAGTAGTGTCCACCGCTAAGGCAACAGCTAACATTAGCAAGTGTTTTCTTTTTGTGGCAGTTTCTAGCCATGTGTTAGAAAACACATGTTATCCAAGAAGAGACTGAGGGCAGGCAGTCACAGATTTGTTGAGGAGGCAAGTGATTGTTGCTAAAAGTCTCACCAGGAAGTGCTATCCTTGTAGTCTGCTGCTGTGGGAGATGTTCCAGGACTTGGACAAAGTTGAGAGGGAATATTCCAGTCTGGACGCCCATCTGTCCTCTGGCCCACTCCTGGTCCAAGTACTCCTTCAGCTGGATCACGTCGCCCTCGGAGAAGGTCAACTCCTCGCTGCTCCCGCCCTCAAAGTCAAACCTGGCCACGCATCTTGGACCACTTAAAAAGGACATTATTACGGTTATGATTATTATTTTTAGAATACAACAATACTAGTGATAATTATTATTGTTATTGCTGCTATTGTTATTATATTTATAATTAGTATTGTTATTATATTGTAATAATAATAATAATAATTATTGTTATTATTATTACTATTATTAAAATAATAATAATGATTGTTGTTATTATTATTATTACTATTGTTAGTATTATAATTATAAAAATAATGATTACTATTATTGTTATTATTATTAAAGGTAGTCCGTTTGTGGCTGAGAGGCAAGGAACCTACCTGACTTTATGATTATTGTTATGTTTATAATTATTGCTACAGCTATTATTATTATCTGTATTATTATTATAATGATTATTATTTTTGTTGTTATTATTACTATTATTATAATAATAATAATTATAATTATTGTGGCGCAGATGCAAGGAACCTACCTGACTGATTATTATGTTTTTTTATTATTATTATAATTATTATTGTTATTATCATTACTATTATTATAATAATAATAATAATTATTATTATTGCTGTTATTATTGTTACTATTAATATTATAATAATAATGATTGTTATTATTGTTACTATTAATATAATAATAATAATAATAATTACTATTATTATAGATAGCCTGCTTATGGCTGAGAGGCAAGGAACCTACCTGACTTTGATTATTGTTATGTTTATAATTATTGCTATAGCTATTATTATTATTATCTGTATTATAATGATTATTGTTATTATCATTACTATTATTATAATAATTATTATTTTTGTTGTTATTATTATTACTATTATTATAATAATTATTATTGTTATTGTGGCGGAGATGCAAGGAACCTACCTGACTGATTATTATTATGTTTTTTTATTATTATTATAATTGTTAGTTATTATCATTACTATTATTATAATAATTATTATTATTATTGCTGTTATTATTGTTACTATTAATATTATAATAATAATAATAATTATTATTATTATTATTGCTGTTATTATTGTTACTATTAATATAATAATAATAATAATATAATAATTACTATTATTATAGATAGCCTTCTTATGGCTGAGATGCAAGGAACCTACCTGGCTTTATGATTATGTATATTATTATCATTATTATTATAACAATTATTATTATAAATGTTATTGTTATTATTACTATTATTATCATAATTATTATTATAATTATTATAAATATTGCTATTGTTAATGTTACTATAATAATAATAATAATAATAATTACTATTATTATAGATAGCCTGCTTATGGCTGAGATGCAAGGAACCTACCTGGCTTTATGATTATGTATATTATTATTATTATTATAACAATTATTATTATAAACATTGTTATTATTATTACTATTATTATCATAATTATTATTATTATTGTTAATATTACAATTATTATAAATATTGCTATTGTTAATGTTACTATAATAATAATAATAATTATTATTATTATTATTATTATTATTGCTATTGTTATCTTTATTATTATTATCATTATAATTATTATTATTACTATTATTATTATAATAATTATTATTATTATTACTATTATTATTGTTATTATTATTAAAGGTAGTCTGTTTGTGGCAGAGATGCAAGAACCCACCTGACTTTTACTTCTGGTTTCCTTTCAGACGAGGCCTCCGACTGATTGGAGAAAAAGATGATGTGATCAAACATCAAACGTGATGTTTATAGTGCAGAATGATGTTTATAGTGCAGAATGATGTTTATAGTGCAGAATGAGGTTTATAGTGCAGAATGATGTTTATAGTGCAGAATGAGGTTTATAGTGCAGAATGATGTTTATAGTGCAGAATGATGTTTATAGTGCAGAATGATGCTTATAGTGCAGAATGATGTTTATAGTGCAGAATGATGTTTAGAATGTAGAATGAGGTTTATAGTGCAGAATGATGTTTATAGTGCAGAATGTTTATAGTGCAGAATGATGTTTATAGTGCAGAATGATGTTTATAGTGCAGAATGATGTTTATAGTGCAGAATGATACTTGTAGTGCAGAATGATGTTTATAGTGCAGAATGATGTTTATAGTGCAGAATGATGTTTATAGTGCAGAATGATGTTTATAGTGCAGAATGATGTTTATAGTGCAGAATGATGCTTATAGTGCAGAATGATGTTTATAGTGCAGAATGATGTTTATAGTGCAGAATGATGCTTATAGTGTAAAAACTGAGGTGAAAGTACATCTCACCAGTACTTGTACGAAGCTGACAGGGAAGAATCCAGTGGAGTTGTGCAGGCAACCTCTGTACCATTCACTGTCCACCTTCTCCACCCTGCTGATGATGTCTCCTGCCTGCAGAGCCAGCTCTCCTTCACCCTCTGAGGAAAAGAAATACATTTCAACAGCAATATATGACATTTATACAATACTTTTCTAGGTACTTATATAGAAGTAAAATAGTTTGTTTATTATTGTTTTAATAATATCCATCCATTTTCTACCACTGGTCCCTTTCGGGGTCGCCCGAATCTCAGCTGCATTCGGGCGGTAGGCGGGGGTTTTTAATTATATTTTGTTGTAATTCTTGTATTGTAAACAATATTCTGCAAAATATTACAAAATGTATATAATTTGTATTCTATTGATATATATTTCAAAATAATAGTTTTATTAAATATTATTTTGTAATTATGTTAGAAAATATTAAAAAAATTATAAAAATTTTAAAATACTTTTATGAATGTTATAGATAATTTGTATGAATATTTGTTATCAATATCATTTATGTATATTTCCAAATAAGTTTTATCGTTAATAATAAATTGTAAATAATATTCTATAAAATATTTCAAAATGTATTTAATTTTTTAAATGTTTAGGGTGTATTTTTACTAATATATTATAAATGATATTGTATAAAACATTTCAAAATGTATTTAATTTTTTCAATATTGTTATAAATGTTTTTGTATAAATGTTACAAATACTTTTTTTAAATAAATGTTACTATTTGTTCTTTATATATTATCTATGTTATTAATATTAATTATATTCATTACTAAATAATAACATTTTCTTGTATTATATTGTAAATGATATTCTATAAACTCTTTCAATATGCATTTACTTTTGTTAATGTTTATGATTTATTATTTCAAAATTTATTGAATTTTTGAAATGTTTATGATTTATTATTACTAATATACTATAAATTATATTGTATAAAACATTTCAAAATGTATTTCATTTTTTCAATATTTTTACATATGTTTTTGTATAAATGTTATACTTTTTATAAATGTTACTATTTGTTCTTTATATACTATCTATGTTATTAATATTAATTGTATTCATTACTAAATAATATAATTTTTTTTTGTATATTGTAAATAATATTCTATAAAATATTTCAAAATGTATTTAATTTTTTAAATGTTTAGGATGTATTTTTACTAATATATTATAAATGATATTGTATAAAACATTTCAAAATGTGTTTCATTTTTTCAATATTTTTACAAATGTTTTTGTATAAATGTTATAAATACTTTTTTTTAAATAAATGTTACTATTTGTTCTTTATATACTATCTATGTTATTAATATTAACTATAATCATTACTAAATAATACCATTTTTTGTATTATATTGTAAAAAATATTCTATAAAATCGTTCAATATGCATTTAATTTTGTTAATGTTTATGATTTATTATTTCGAAATGTATTGAATTTTTGAAACGTTTATGATTTATTATTACTAATATACTATAAATTATATTGTATAAAACATTTCAAAATGTATTTCATTTTTTCAATATTTTTACAAATGTTTTTGTATAAATGTTATGAATACTTTTTATAAATGTTACTATTTGTTCTTTATATACTATCTATGTTATTAATATTAATTATATTCATTACTAAATAATACTATTTTTTTGTATTATATTGTAAATAACATACTATAAAATCTTTCAATATGCATTTAATTTTTTTTAATGTTTATGATTTATTTTTACTAACGTATTATATTGTATAAACATTTCAAAATGTATTTCATTTTTAAAATATTTTTATAAATGTTATTCTAAATATTTTTTATAAATGTTACTATTTATGTTATTTATATTCAATACTAAATAATATATTTTTATTAGCATATAATACATAATCTATAAAACGTTTCAAAATGTATTTATTCTTTTTTTTAATAAATGTTTGTTTTTTATTTATTCTTTTTTAATAAAATTTAATTTTGTATTTATTAATATTAATATATTTTAAATAATATTGTATACATTTTTTCAAAATGTATTAAATTTTTCTTTTGATACATTTTTAAATAATAGTATTATTTATTACTATTAATATATTTTAAGGTATTTATGTGATAACAGTACATTTAGTTAATTTGCTGGCATGCTGCGAGCTTAGGCGTTCTAAAAGATGAAGAAAAGATGCTGACCTGGCGTGAAGTCATGCAGAGCTTGAACCGTCAGCACATTTGAAGCCTGCAAACAACAACTTCACTCGTTCAAAAATGCATGAAAGGTCAAAGTGGAGTTTTGCATCGGTCACCTGCGACGGCGTCACGTGGAAGTCGGCGTGCAGAGGCGTGATGACTTGCAGGCGAGACTTGTGGACAAGACCTCTGGCGTGTCCCACTTGGCACTGGAACGTGTCCTGGTTGACCTCCTCCAGCAGGAGAACAACTTGGTTTTTCTGCGGCAACAAGCAAAATGTCATTGTGCAGTACCCCACCGCATCCTGCAGGTGGCGCTCTTTTACCTTCAGACATACATTTGACACTAAATACAGAAGACCATCATAAAAACTGCAGTTATTGAGGAAATTCCCCAAGTGGGGTGTGCATGTGACAAGAGTGCAAAACTCAGGACTGCAAAAAAAGCTACTCAAAGATCCTGTATATGACAGGAGCGCTCTACTGAACACAAAAATGCTAGTCGAAAAATCCTCTAAATGATGCCGTTTTTAAGAACCTACTTACTGCGAAGAGGCTCGTCAAAGATCCTCTATATGACATGTTGCTTTTAAAGACCGAATTTAAAACATGCTAGTCAAAGATCCTGTATTTCAGTGGTTTTCAAACCTTTTTCCCCACCAAGTACCACCTCAAAAAAAACCTTGGCTCTCCAAGTACCACCAGAATGACCAACATTCAAATACAGTAGCGTAGTAAGACTAAGTATTAATCAAAAACAAGGCAGAGGTTTTATTTAACGAGAACGGTATATTTAATCACAGTTTGAACAGTAACACTGTGTTTGCATATTTAATTAAGTGATTATTTGGCGTACCACTAGTTTAAGAATCACTCCCCTATAGGACAGGAGTGTTTTGGCAATTTTAAGAACCTACTGTGTGAAAAGGTAATCAAAGATCCTCTACATGCTTTTAAAGACCAACCAGAAAAATGCTAGTCAAAGATCCTCTATTTGACGAGATCTGAGTTGGCTCACAGTACAAAACTGGTGCAATTAATAATAATAATAATAATAGATTTTATTTGTAAAAAGCACTTTACATTGAGTAAACAACCTCAAAGTGCTACAGTGTATTAAAAATAAAATACAAAAAAAATAAAAATAATAATAATAATAAAAAGACAATAAAAAATAAAAATAAAATAAAATAAAAACAGCCAAATAGCTAAAACTACTATGCATATATCTAAAAACAAAGTTTTTTTTAAGAAGAAGGGTTTTTAATAGAGATGTCCAATAATATCGGCCTGCCGATGTCGGCCGATAAATGCTTCAAAATGTAATATCGGAAATTATCAGTATCGTTTTTTTTTATTATCGGTATCTTTTTTTTTAAATTAAATCAACATAAAAAACACAAGCTACACTTAGTGCACCAACCCAAAAAACCTCCCTCCCTCATTTACTCCCTCATTACTCACTGGTGCAATTAATAATAATAATAATAATAGATTTTATTTGTAAAAAGCACTTTACATTGAGTAAACAACCTCAAATTGCTACAGTGTATTAAAAATAAAATACAAAAAATGAAAAATAAAAATAATAATAATAATAATAATAAGATAATAAAAAATAAAAATAAAATAAAATAAAAACAGCCAAATAGCTAAAACTAGTATGCATATATCTAAAAAAAAAAAAGGCTTTTTTAAAAAGAAGGGTTTTTAATAGAGATGTCCGATAATATCGGCCTGCCGATATTATCGGCCGATAAATGCTTTAAAATGTAATATCGGAAATTATCAGTATCGTTTTTTTTATTATCGGTATCTTTTTTTTAAAATTAAATCAACATAAAAAACACAAGCTACACTTAGTGCACCAACCCAAAAAACCTCCCTCCCTCATATACTCCCTCATTACTCACTGGTGCAATTAATAATAATAATAATAATAATAGATTTTATTTGTAAAAAGCACTTTACATTGAGTAAAGAACCTCAAATTGCTACAGTGTATTAAAAATAAAATACAAAAAATAAAAAATAAAAATAATAATAATAATAATAAGATAATAAAAAATAAAATAAAATAAAAACAGCCAAATAGCTAAAACTAGTATGCATGTATCTAAAAAAAAAGGCTTTTTTAAAAAGAAGGGTTTTTAATAGAGATGTTCGATAATATCGGCCTGCCGATATTATCGCCGATAAATGCTTTAAAATGTAAAATCGGAAATTATCAGTATCGTTTTTTTTATTATCGGTATCTTTTAAAAAAAAATTAAATCAACATAAAAAACACAAGCTACACTTAATGCACCAACCCAAAAAACCTCCCTCCCCCATTCACACTCATTCACACAAAAGGGTTGTTTCTTTCTGTTATTAATATTGTGGTTCCTACATTATATATCAATATATATCAATACAGTCTGCAAGGGATACAGTCCGTAAGCACACATGATTGTGCGTGCTGCTGCTCCACTAATAGTACTAACCTTTAACACTTCATTTGACTCATTTTCATTCATTACTAGTTTCTATGTAACTGTTTTTATATTGTTTTACTTTCTTTTTTATTCAAGAATTTTTTTTAAATTTATTTATCCTATTTTATTTAACCTTTAACACTTAATTTTTACTCATTTTCATTCATTACTAGTTTCTATGTAACTGTTTTTATATTGTTTTACTTTCTTTTTTATTCAATAATTTTTTATTTATCCTATTTTATTTAACCTTTAACACTTAATTTTACTCATTTTCATTCATTACTAGTTTCTATGTAACTGTTTTTATATTGTTTTACTTTCTTTTTTATTCAAGAATTTTTTATTTATTTATTTATCTTATTTTATTTAACCTTTAACACTTCATTTTACTCATTTTCATTCATTACTAGTTTCTATGTAACTGTTTTTATATTGTTTTACTTTTTTTATTCAAGAATTTTTTATTTATTTATTTATCTTATTTTATTTAACCTTTAACACTTCATTTTACTCATTTTCATTCATTACTAGTTTCTATGTAACTGTTTTTATATTGTTTTACTTTCTTTTTTATTCAATAATTTTTTATTTATTTATTTATCTTATTTTATTTAACCTTTAACACTTCATTTGACTCATTTTCATTCATTACTAGTTTCTATGTAACTGTTTTTATATTGTTTTACTTTCTTTTTTATTCAATATTTTTTTATTTATCCTATTTTATTTAACCTTTAACACTTAATTTTACTCATTTTCATTCATTACTAGTTTCTATGTAACTGTTTTTATATTGTTTTACTTTCTTTTTTATTCAAGAATTTTTTATTTATTTATTTATCTTATTTTATTTAACCTTTAACACTTAATTTTACTCATTTTCATTCATTACTAGTTTCTATGTAACTGTTTTTATATTGTTTTACTTTCTTTTTTATTCAATAATTTTTTATTTATTTATTTATCTTATTTTATTTAACCTTTAACACTTCATTTGACTCATTTTCATTCATTACTAGTTTCTATGTAACTGTTTTTATATTGTTTTACTTTCTTTTTTATTCAATAATTTTTTACTTATCCTATTTTATTTAACCTTTAACACTTCATTTTACTCATTTTCATTCATTACTAGTTTCTATGTAACTGTTTTTATATTGTTTTACTTTCTTTTTTATTCAATAATTTTTTATTTATTTATTTATCTTATTTTATTTAACCTTTAACACTTCATTTTACTCATTTTCATTCATTACTAGTTTCTATGTAACTGTTTTTATATTGTTTTACTTTCTTTTTTATTCAAGAATTTTTTATTTATTTATTTATCTTATTTTATTTAACCTTTAACACTTCATTTTACTCATTTTCATTCATTACTAGTTTCTATGTAACTGTTTTTATATTGTTTTACTTTCTTTTTTATTCAAGAATTTTTTTTAAATTTATTTATCTTATTTTATTTAACCTTTAACACTTAATTTTACTCATTTTCATTCATTACTAGTTTCTATGTAACTGTTTTTATATTGTTTTACTTTCTTTTTTATTCAATAATTCTTTATTTATTTATTTATCTTATTTTATTTAATCTTTAACACTTAATTTTACTCATTTTCATTCATTACTAGTTTCTATGTAACTGTTTTTATATTGTTTTACTTTCTTTTTTATTCAATAATTTTTTATTTATCCTATTTTATTTAACCTTTAACACTTAATTTTACTCATTTTCATTCATTACTAGTTTCTATGTAACTGTTTTTATATTGTTTTACTTTCTTTTTTATTCAAGAATTTTTTACTTATTTATCTTATTTTATTTAACCTTTAACACTTCATTTGACTCATTTTCATTCATTACTAGTTTCTATGTAACTGTTTTTATATTGTTTTACTTTCTTTTTTATTCAATAATTTTTTTAAATTTATTTATCCTATTTTATTTAACCTTTAACACTTAATTTTACTTATTTTCATTCATTACTAGTTTCTATGTAACTGTTTTTATATTGTTTTACTTTCTTTTTTATTCAAGAATTTTTTATTTATTTATCTTATTTTATTTAACCTTTAACACTTCATTTTACTCATTTTCATTCATTACTAGTTTCTATGTAACTGTTTTTATATTGTTTTACTTTCTTTTTTATTCAAGATTTTTTTTTAATTTATTTATCCTATTTTATTTAACCTTTAACACTTAATTTTACTTATTTTCATTCATTACTAGTTTCTATGTAACTGTTTTTATATTGTTTTACTTTCTTTTTTATTCAAGAATTTTTTTAATTTATTTATCTTATTTTATTTATTTTATTTTATTAAAAATGACCTTGTCTTCACCATACCTGGTTGTCCAAATTAGGCATAATAATGTGTTAATTCCACGACTGTATATATCGGTATCGGTTGATATCGGTATCGGTAATTAAAGAGTTGGGCAATATCGGAAATCGGCAAAAAGCCATTATCGGACATTCCTAGTTTTTAAGCCTTTTTTTAAAAGCATCCACAGTCTGTGGTGCCCTCAGGTGGTCAGGGAGAGCAGAAAGCCCGGTCTCCCAATTCCATTTTCTATAGTGTTCTGGGCAGTTCACATCAAGCCCTGTAAAATCTGCCTAGCAACAAGAGTCATGACCAGGAACAGGAATCCTAGCAATTGTGTGGATCAATGTTCCTGCGCCTGGTTTTCCTTGGTTCTACATTCAGTTTTTCCCACCTGGAATGACAGTTCTCCTGTGGCGTCGCCGCTGAAATCTGAGGCGGCGATCCCATGAGGCAGTTGAAGCTGTCGCAGGAACACAGAAAAGGTGAAGCACAGCACAGGTGAAGCACAGCACAGGTGTGCGCGACGGGAACCAAACCCTCACCGTGTACTTGTTGTAGAGACGCTGGCCCGGGGTGGGTCTCGGGGGCAGCACGGGTATTCGCCTGGAGGGTTTTTGCGTTTGGGTCTTAGGCGGCGGGGGTCGTCCTGGTCCGGGTTTGGCCGGAGGTGGGCGCGGCGGAGGGGGTCTTCGTAGACTTTGCGCCCTGGAACGCGGTTTTCGTTTTTTGTGGGAACGCATCAGGAGGTCAGCGTGTTTACTTACCGAGTTGGCGGCGACGCGGCGTACTTGTCGGTGAAAGGTGCCTGCGGAGGAAGCGCACACCAGGCTGGTAACCTAGCAACAGCAGTCGGCCATGTTGACTCACCTGCACAGGTATGCTGGGTAAGGACTTCTGTTTAGGGACACCTGGAGAAGGTATGGAGCCTACGGGCTTCTGGGCAGGAAGTGGAGGAGCGTTACCCTGCAGGCTCTCTGACAACAAATACTACAATCAGTGGTAATACTACACTCAGTACTACAGTCTACTGCACTTACAACTACAGTCAGTACTATAATCAGTACAACAGTCTACTGCACTTACAACTACAGTCAGTACTATCATCAGTACAACAGTCTACTGCACTTACAACTATAGTCAGTACTATCATCAGTACTACAGTCTACTGCAGTCTACTACAGTCAGTAGTAATACTACAGTCAGTATTACAGTCTACTACAGTCAGTAGTAATACTACAGTCAGTACTACAGTAAGAACTACAGTTAAAACTACAGTCAGTACAACAGTCAGTATTACAGTCTACTACAGTCAGTAGTAATACTACAGTCAGTACTAAAGCCTACTACAGTCAGTAGTAATACGACAGTCAGTACTACAGTAAGTACTACAGTTAGAACTACAGTCAGCACTATAATCAGTACAACAGTCGTTATTACAGTCTACTACAGTCAGTAGTAATACTACAGTCAGTACTATAATCAGTACAACAGTCAGTATTACAGTCGACTACAGTCAGTAGTAATACTACAGACAGTACTACAGTCTACTACTGTTAGTAATAATACTATAGTCAGTACTACAGTCTAGTACAGTTAGTACCACAGTCTACTACAGTCAGTACTACACAGTCTACTAAAGTTAGTACTACAGTCTACTACAGTTAGAACTACAGTCTACTACAGACATACAGTAGTAATACTACAGTCTTCAACAGTCACTACCAGTCTACCACAGTCAGTAGTACCACAGTCAGTACAACACACAGTAGTACTACAGTTAGTAGTACAGTTAATTTCACAGTCAGTACTACAGTCTACTACAGTCAGTACAGTACCACAGTTTACTACAGTACTACAGTCAGTCCTACAGTTTACTAGTCTACTACAGTCAGTCCTATAGTTTACTAGTCTACTACAGTCAGTACAGTACCACAGTTTACTACAGTCAGTACTACAGTTTACTACAGTCAGTGCAGTACTACAGTCAGTCCTACAGTTTACTAGTCTACTACAGTCAGTCCTACAGTTTACTAGTCTACTACAGTCAGTACAGTACCACAGTTTACTACAGTCAGTACTACAGTTTACTACAGTCAGTACAGTACTACAGTCAGTCCTACAGTTTACTAGTCTACTACAGTCAATCCTACAGTTTACTAGTCTACTACAGTCAGTACCACAGTTTACTACAGTCAGTACTACAGTTTACTACAGTCAGTACAGTACTACAGTCAGTCCTACAGTTTACTAGTCTACTACAGTCAGCACAGTACTACAGTCAGTACAGTACTACAGTCGGTCCTACAGTTTACTAGTCTACTACAGTCAGTACAGTACTACAGTCAGTACTATAATTTACTACAGACTATTACAGTCAGTACAGCACTAGAGTCAGTACCACAGTCAGTACTACAGTCTACTACAGTCAGTGGAGTAGTTCCTCTATACAATGTGTTATAGTGGTCCAAGTTCCACTACACAATGTGTTAAAGTGGTCCAAGTTCCTCTATACAATGTGTTAAAGTGGTCCAAGTTCCTCTATACAATGTGCTATAGTGGTCCAAGTTCCTCTACACTATGTGTTAAAGTGGTTCAAGTTCCTCTATACAATGTGCTATAGTGGTCCAAGTTCCTCTATACAATGTGTTAGTGGTCCAAGTTCCTCTATACAATGTGTTAAAGTGGTCCAAGTTCCTCTATACAATGTGTTATAGTGGTCCAAGTTCCTCTATACAATGTGTTAAAGTGGTCCAAGTTCTTCTATACAATGTGTTATAGTGGTCCAAGTTCCTCTATACAATGTGTTATAGTGGTCCAAGTTTCACTACACTATGTGTTAAAGTGGTCCAAGTTCCTCTGTGCAATGTGCTATAGTGGTCCAAGTTCCTCTACACTATGTGTTAAAGAGGTCCAAGTTCCTCTATACAATGTGTTAAAGTGGTCCAAGTTCTTCTATACAATGTGTTATAGTGGTCCAAGTTCTTCTATACATCATGTTAAAGTGGTCCAAGTTCTTCTATACAATGTGTTAAAGTGGTCCAAGTTCTTCTATACAATGTGTTAAAGTGGTCCAAGTTCTTCTATACAATGTGTTAAAGTGGTCTAAGTTCTTCTATACAATGTGTTAAAGTGGTCCAAGTTCTTCTATACAATGTGTTAAAGTGGTCCAAGTTCCTCTATACAATGTGTTATAGTGGTCCAAGTTCCTCTATACAATGTGTTAAAGTGGTCCAAGTTCTTCTATACAATGTGTTAAAGTGGTCCAAGTTCTTCTATACAATGTGTTAAAGTGGTCTAAGTTCTTCTATACAATGTGTTAAAGTGGTTCAAGTTCTTCTATACAATGTGTTAAAGTGGTCCAAGTTCTTCTATACAATGTGTTAAAGTGGTTCAAGTTCTTCTATACAATGTGTTAAAGTGGTCCAAGTTCTTCTATACAATGTGTTAAAGTGGTCTAAGTTCTTCTATACAATGTGTTAAAGTGGTTCAAGTTCTTCTATACAATGTGTTAAAGTGGTCTAAGTTATTCTATACAATGTGTTATAGTGGCCCAAGTTCTTCTATACAATGTGTTAAAGTGGTCCAAGTTCCTCTATACAATGTGTTAAAGTGGTCCAAGTTCTTCTATACAATGTGTTAAAGTGGTCCAAGTTC
>NC_084574.2:3000000-3042500 GCF_033978685.3 Nerophis lumbriciformis | reverse complement strand
GCTATCTAATAAATATTATGTTACTATAATATATTATTATTGTTATGGCTATTATTATTTTAAAAACATTATCGTAATGACTGAAAAATAAGACAACATGTAATAATAACACTGTGATGACCCCAATAGAAAAAGACATGTCGTCTTATACAATAATCGGGCCATTACGATGATATTGTTGGTATAAGTATTAATATTTTAAAATGACCATAATGACAAAAATATAGGATGACCCATAATTTGGGACACTACAGTAATAATATTGTTATAACAATCAACATTAAAATAAAACCAAATTACGGACATATTATATTGTGATAATAATGGTAATATTTTTTACATTATTATTATATTTTTTTCTATCATTACCGTAATGACAAAAATATAAGACAACCCGTAATATAATTGTAATAACTGTACCATGATGACCCAAACATAAAAAATATGTTTTTTTTTCTTCCTAGAAAAAGTTTGGGAAAGACCGTATTTTTTCCTCACAAAACAGTTTTTGAAAGACATGTCTTATATTCGAGACATTGCTGTAATATTATTACCACAAATTTCATAATTAGAATATAACCATAATGACCCAAATATAAGATTGTATTTTTCTCCCTAGAAAACAGGTCGTCTTATATTCGAGACATTACAATAATATTATTGTCATAAAAATTATAATTAGAATATAACCAGAATGACCCAAATGTATCACAGTATTTTTCTCCCTAAAACAGTTTGGAAAAGACGGGTCGTCTTATATTCGAGACATTAAGGTAAATTCATTACCATGAATTGATTTACGTGGACCCCGACTTAAAGAAGTGGAAAAACTTATTGGGGTGTTACCATTTAGTGGTCAATTGTACGGAATATGTACTGTACTGTGCAATCTACTAATAAAAGTTTCAATCAATCAATCAAATGTAATAATATTATAATAATTATATTCAGAATGACCCATAATGACCCAAATATAAGACCGTATTTTTGCTCTAGGAAACTATTTTGAAAAAGAAAAGTCTTATATTTGAGATATTACAGTAATATTATGATGATGATTATTGTCGTTATAATAATATTGTAATGACCCAAATGTAAGATGGTATTTTTCTCCCTAAAACAGTTTGGAAAAGACAGGTCGTCTTATATTGGAGACATTACTGTAATATTATTGTTATATTAACTATATTTAGAATAAAACCATAATCACTCAAATATAAGACAGTATTTTTGCCCTAGGAAACTATTTTGAAAAAGAAAAGTCTTATATTTGAGATATTACAGTAATATTATGATGATGATTATTGTCGTTATAATAATATTGTAATGACCCAAATATAAGACAGCATTTTTCTCCCTAAGAACAGTTTGGAAAAGACGGGTCGTCTTATATTCGAGACATTACTGTAATATTATTATTTTTATATTAACTATATTTAGAATAAAACCATAATCACTCAGACAGTATTTTTGCCCTAGGAAACAATTTTGAAAAAGAAAAGTCTTATATTTGAGATATTACAGTAATATTATGATGATGATTATTGTCGTTATAATAATATTGTAATGACCCAAATGTAAGATAGTATTTTTCTCCCTAAAACAGTTTGGAAAAGACAGGTCGTCTTATATTCGAGACATTACTGTAATATTATTATTTTTATATTAACTATATTTAGAATAAAACCATAATCACTCAGACAGTATTTTTGCCCTAGGAAACTATTTTGAAAAAGAAAAGTCTTATATTTGAAATATTACAGTAATATTATGATGATGATTATTGTCGTTATAATAATATTGTAATGACCCAAATATAAGACAGTATTTTTCTCCCTAAAAACAGTTTGGAAAAGTCGGGTCGTCTTATATTCGAGACATTACGGTAATATTATTGTCATAAAAATTAGAATTAGAATACAACCAGAATGACCCAAATATATCACAGTATTTTTCTCCCTAAAAACAGTTTGGAAAAGACGGGTCGTCTTATATTCGAGACATTACGGTAATATTAATGTTATAATAAATATATTCAGAATGACCCATAATGACCCAAATATAAGACCGTATTTTTGCCCTAGGAAACTATTTTGAAAAAGAAAAGTCTTATATTTGAGATATTACAGTAATATTATGATGATGATGATTATTGTCGTTATAATAATATTGTATTGACCCAAATGTAAGATAGTATTTTTCTCCCTAAAACAGTTTGGAAAAGACAGGTCGTCTTATATTGGAGACATTACTGTAATATTATTGTTATATTAACTATATTTAGAATAAAACCATAATCACTCAAATATAAGACAGTATTTTTGCCCTAGGAAACTATTTTGAAAAAGAAAAGTCTTATATTTGAGATATTACAGTAATATTATGATGATGATTATTGTCGGTATAATAATATTGTAATGACCCAAATATAAGACAGCATTTTTCTCCCTAAGAACAGTTTGGAAAAGACGGGTCGTCTTATATTCGAGACATTACGGTATTATTAATGTTATAATAATTATATTCAGAATGACCCAAATATAAGACCGTATTTTTGCCCTAGGAAACAATTTTGAAAAAGAAAAGTCTTATATTTGAGATATTACAATAATATTATGATGATTATTATCGTTATAATAATATTGTAATGACCCAAATGTAAGATAGTATTTTTCTCCCTAAAACAGTTTGGAAAAGACAGGTCGTCTTATATTGGAGACATTACTGTAATATTATTGTTATATTAACTATATTTAGAATAAAACCATAATCACTCAAATATAAGACAGTATTTTTGCCCTGGGAAACTATTTTGAAAAAGAAAAGTCTTATATTTGAGATATTACAGTAATATTATGATGATGATTATTGTCGTTATAATAATATTGTAATGACCCAAATATAAGACAGTATTTTTCTCCCTAAAACAGTTTGGAAAAGACAGGTCGTCTTATATTGGAGACATTACTGTAATATTATTATTTTTATATTAACTATATTTAGAATAAAACCATAATCACTCAAATATAAGACAGTATTTTCCCCTAGGAAACAAGTTTGAGAAAGAAAAGTCTTATGTTTGAGATATTACAGTAATATTATGATGATTATTGTCGTTATAATAATATTGTAATGACCCAAATATAAGACAGTATTTTTCTCCCTAAAACAGTTTGGAAAAGACGGGTCGTCTTATATTCGAGACATTACGGTAATATTATTGTCATAAAAATTATAATTAGAATATAACCAGAATGACCCAAATATATCACAGTATTTTTCTCCCTAAAACAGTTTGGAAAAGACGGGTCGTCTTATATTCGAGACATTACGGTAATATTAATGTTATAATAAATATATTCAGAATGACCCATAATGACCCAAATATAAGACCGTATTTTTGCCCTAGGAAACTATTTTGAAAAAGAAAAGTCTTATATTTGAGATATCACAATAATATTATGATGATTATTATCGTTATAATAATATTGTAATGACCCAAATATAAGATGGTATTTTTCTCCCTAAAACAGTTTGGAAAAGACAGGTCGTCTTATATTCGAGACATTACTCTAATATTATTGTTATATTAACTATATTTAGAATAAAACCATAATCACTCAAATATAAGACAGTATTTTTGCCCTAGGAAACTATTTTGAAAAAGAAAAGTCTTATATTTGAGATACTACAGTAATATTATGATGATGATTATTGTCGTTATAATAATATTGTAATGACCCAAATATAAGACAGTATTTTTCTCCCTAAAAACAGTTTGGAAAAGACGGGTCGGGTCGTCTTATATTCGAGACATTACGGTAATATTAATTTTATAATAATTATATTCAGATTGACCCATAATGACCCAAATATAAGACCGTATTTTTGCCCTAGGAAACAATTTTGAAAAAGAAAAGTCTTATATTTGAGATATTACAGTAATATTATGATGATGATTATTGTCGTTATAATAATATTGTAATGACCCAAATATAAGACAGTATTTTTCTCCCTAAAAACAGTTTGGAAAAGACGGGTCGTCTTATATTCGAGACATTACTGTAATATTATTATTTTTATATTAACTATATTTAGAATAAAACCATAATCACTCAGACAGTATTTTTGCCCTAGGAAACTATTTTGAAAAAGAAAAGTCTTATATTTGAGATATTACAGTAATATTATGATGATGATTATTGTCGTTATAATAATATTGTAATGACCCAAATATAAGACAGTATTTTTCTCCCTAAAAACAGTTTGGGAAAGACAGGTCGTCTTATATTCGAGACATTACGGTAATATTAATGTTATAATAATTATATTCAGATTGACCCATAATGACCCAAATATAAGACCGTATTTTTGCCCTAGGAAACAATTTTGAAAAAGAAAAGTCTTATATTTGAGATATTACAGTAATATTATGATGATGATTATTGTCGTTATAATAATATTGTAATGACCCAAATATAAGACAGTATTTTTCTCCCTAAAAACAGTTTGGAAAAGACGGGTCGTCTTATATTCGAGACATTACTGTAATATTATTATTTTTATATTAACTATATTTAGAATAAAACCATAATCACTCAGACAGTATTTTTGCCCTAGGAAACTATTTTGAAAAAGAAAAGTCTTATATTTGAGATATTACAGTAATATTATGATGATGATTATTGTCGTTATAATAATATTGTAATGACCCAAATATAAGACAGTATTTTTCTCCCTAAAAACAGTTTGGGAAAGACAGGTCGTCTTATATTCGAGACATTACGGTAATATTAATGTTATAATAATTATATTCAGATTGACCCATAATGACCCAAATATAAGACCACATTTTTGCCCTAGGAAACAATTTTGAAAAAGAAAAGTCTTATATTTGAGATATTACAATAATATTATGATGATTATTATCGTTATAATAATATTGTAATGATCCAAATATAAGATGGTATTTTTCTACAAATACATCAATTAAATAAACAAAGAGAAAGGGGGAAAAAAAAATAAAAAAATAAAAAAAATAATTAAAATATATATATATATATTTTTCTTTTTCCCTTCTCTCTTTGTTTATTTAATTGATGTATTTGTAGATATTACTTCGTTTTTTTGTTGTTTCTTTCTTTTTTGGGGGAGGGGGGTGAGTGGTATGGGTGGGATATAAACAAAAATATCCTGACATTTAGGGCAGACAATAGATATATGATTGATGTGAATATGATGTAATGGATAGGAATGTCTGATGCTGGATGTCAATAAAAAAAAAAAGAAAAAAAAGAAAGAAAAGAAAATAAAATTTAAAAAAAGATGGTATTTTTCTCCCTAAAACAGTTTGGAAAAGACAGATCACTTATATTCGAGAAAATACTGTAATATGTTATAATAACTATATTTAGAATAAAACCATAATCACTCACATATAAGACAGTGTTTTTCCCCTTGGAAACAAGTTTGAGAAAGAAAAGTCCTATATTTGAGATATTACGATATTATTATTATTATTATTGTTATAACATTGTAATGACCCAAATATAAGACAACCCGTAATATTAGCATATTGTATATTAGCCGTGACAGCACCATACGATGACCCAAATATTACACTGTATTTCCCTCCTAGAAAACCGTCTGTAAAGAGAAGACACGTGGTCTTATATTCGGGTCTATTTCCAACAGGATCTTTACCCTTCACAGGGTGGGTCTGGATGGTGCGGCGGGGGGCTGCCTTGGGCTGGAGGACATCATTCTCTCTGGTCTTCTCTTTAAACACCTGCTTGAAGGACGGCGGGGGCTGAGTGGGGGGCACGCACGCACACACACACACACACACACACACACACACACACACACACACACACACACACACACACACACACACACACACACACACACACACACACACACACACACACACACACGTCAAGTCACCCTAAAGTTTACATTTCAAACCTCTCATTGACTAACTCCAAGTGTCTTTATAGGTGTACCTAATGTAGTGGCGGTGAGAGTGGGTACAGACCTTGGCATGGACCTGGATGCCCGCAGACCAGCTGGCCGGAGGGGACCAAGGAAAGACGGCAGCCGGCGCTGAGAAGAAGCTGTCGGCGTCCACAGGCTGTGCTGAGGTGACGATGATCTGCGGTCGCCTGCAACACATCAACAATCAGAAGGAATATTAATACAACACAACAATTGTTCAGGTAACATAATAAGGTCACATGTTTATATTTCATACAGATATAAATATATCAGGTGTAAATATATCCAGCCAAAACCAAACCTTGGACGTTAAAGTAGACAAGTGTGTGAACAAAATGAGACGTTAAGCACCGAGCTACGTGAAAGTATAAATGAGCTACAAGAGGAGGTCATTCGCCATTATAAACGGTGCGTACCTATTCAATTGGCCCATTTTTTTTGTTTATTCGTGAATAGCGTCGCCATGGTAACACGAAATGTCCCCAATTTAGAGTACGCCCATTGAGGCGATCGAGACCTTTCCGACGATATAACATATGTGGGGGTTCGTTGGCCGGTTCGTCTCGTATTAAATGAAAGGGTTTGCCATTATAAAAAGGTGCGTACCTATTCAATTGGCCCTTTTTGTTTGTTTGTTTATTCGTGGATAGCGTCGCCATGGTAACACGAAATGTCCTCAATTTAGAGTACGCCCATTGGGGCGATCGAGACCTTTCCGACGATATAACATATGTGGGGGTTCGTTGGCCAGTTCGTCTCGTATTAAATGAAAGAGTTCGCCATTGTAAAAAGGTGCGTACCCATTCAATTGGCCCATTTTTTTTTGTTTATTCGTGAATAGCGTCGCCATGGTAACACAAAATGTCCCCAATTTAGAGTACGCCCATCGGCCCGATCGAGACCTTTCTGACGATATAACATATGTGGGGGTTCGTTGGCCGGTTCGTCTCGTATTAAATGAAAGGGTTCGCCATTATAAAAGATGCGTACCTATTCAATTGGCCCTTTTTGTTTGTTTGTTTATTCGTGAATAGCGTCGCCATGGTAACACGAAATGTCCTTAATTTAGAGTACGCCCATCGGCGCGATCGAGACCTTTCCGACGATACAACATATGTGGTTGGAGCGTTCTGCTGGAAATATTCGCCATTATAAAAAGGTGCGTACCTATTCAATTGGCCCATATTTTTTTTGTTTATTCGTGAATAGCGTCGCCTTGGTAACACGAAATGTCCCCAAACTAGAGTACGCCCATCGGCGCGATCGAGACCTTTCCGATGATATAACATATGTGGGGGTTCGTTGGCTGGTTCGTCTCGTATTAAATGAAAGGGTTCGCCATTATAAAAGGTGCGTACCCATTCAATTGGCCCATTTTTTTTTGTTTATTCGTGAATAGCGTCGCCATGGTAACATGAAATGTCCTTAATTTAGAGTACGCCCATCGGCGCGATCGAGACCTTTCCGACGATACAACATATGTGGTTGGAGCGTTCTGCTGGAAATATTCGCCATTATAAAAAGGTGCGTACCTATTCAATTGGCCCATTTTTTTGGTTTATTTGTGAATAGCGTCGCCATGGTAACACGAAATGTCCCCAATTTAGAGTACGCCCATCGGCCCGATCGAGACCTTTCCGACGATATAACATATGTGGGGGTTCGTTGGCCGGTTCGTCTCGTATTAAATGAAAGGGTTCGCCATTATAAAAGGTGCGTACCTATTCAATTGGCCCATTTTTTTTGTTTATTCGTGAATAGCATCGCTATGGTAACACGAAATGTCCCCAATTTAGAGTACGCCCATCGGCCCGATCGAGACCTTTCCGACGATATAACATATGTGGGGGTTCGTTGGCCGGTTCGTCACGTATTAAATGAAATGTCCCCAATTTAGAGTACGCCCATCGGCGCGATCGAGACCTTTCCGACGATATAACATATGTGGTTGGAGCGTTCTGCTGGAAATATTCGCCATTATAAAAAGGTGCGTACCTATTCAATTGGCCCATTTTCTTTGTTTATTCGTGAATAGCGTCGCCATGGTAACACGAAATGTCCCCAATTTAGAGTACGCCCATCGGCGCGATCGAGACCTTTTTGACGATATAACATATGTGGGGGTTCGTTGGCCGGTTCGTCTCGTATTAAATGAAAAGGTTCGCCATTATAAAAGGTGCGTACCTATTCAATTGGCCAATTTTTTTGTGTTTATTCGTGAATAGCGTCGCCATGGTAACACAAAATGTCCCCAATTTAGAGTACGCCCATCGGCGCGATCGAGACCTTTCCGACGATACAACATATGTGGTTGGAGCGTTCTGCTGGAAATATTCGCCATTATAAAAAGGTGCGTACCTATTCAATTGGCCCATTTTCTTTGTTTATTCGTGAATAGCGTCGCCATGGTAACACGAAATGTCCCCAATTTAGAGTACGCCCATCGGCGCGATCGAGACCTTTTTGACGATATAACATATGTGGGGGTTCGTTGGCCGGTTCGTCTCGTATTAAATGAAAAGGTTCGCCATTATAAAAGGTGCGTACCTATTCAATTGGCCAATTTTTTTGTGTTTATTCGTGAATAGCGTCGCCATGGTAACACAAAATGTCCCCAATTTAGAGTACGCCCATCGGCGCGATCGAGACCTTTCCGACGATATAACATATGTGGTTGGAGCGTTCTGCTGGAAATATTTGCCATTATAAAAAGGTGTGTACCTATTCAATTGGCCCATTTTTTTGTGTTTATTCGGGAATAGTGTTGCCACGGTAACACGAAATGTTCCCAATTTAGAGTACGCCCATCGGTGCGATCGAGACCTTTTTGACGATATAACATATGTGGGGGTTCGTTGGCCTGTTCATCACGTACTAAATGAAAGGGTTCGCCATTATAAAAGGTGCGTACCCATTCAATTGGCCCATATGTTTTTTGTTTATTCGTGAATAGCGTCGCCATGGTAACACGAAATGTCCCCAATTTAGAGTACGCCCATCGGCGCGATTGAGACCTTTCCGACGATATAACATATGTGGGGGTTCGTTGGCCTGTTCGTCTCGTACTAAATGAAAGGGTTCGCCATTATAAAAAGGTGCGTACCCATTCAATTGGCCCATTTTTTTTGTTTATTCGTGAATGGCGTCGCCATGGTAACACGAAATGTTCCCAATTTAGGGTACGCCCATCGGCGCGATCGAGACCTTTCCGACGATACAACATATGTGGTTGGAGCGTTCTGCTGGAAATATTCGCCATTATAAAAAGGTGCGTACCTATTCAATTGGCCCATTTTTTTGTTTATTCGTGAATAGCGTCGCCATGGTAACACAAAATGTCCCCAATTTAGAGTACGCCCATCGGCGCGATCGAGACCTTTCCGATGATATAACATATGTGGGGGTTCATTGGCTGGTTCGTCTCGTATTAAATGAAAGGGTTCGCCATTATAAAAGGTGCGTACCCATTCAATTGGCCCATTTTTTTGTGTTTATTCGTGAATAGCGTCGCCATGGTAACACGAAATGTCCTTAATTTAGAGTACGCCCATCGGCGCGATCGAGACCTTTCCGACGATATAACATATGTGGTTGGAGCGTTCTGCTGGAAATATTCGCCATTATAAAAAGGTGCGTACCTATTCAATTGGCCCATTTTTTTTGTTTATTCGTGAATAGCGTCGCCATGGTAACACGAAATGTCCCCAAATTAGAGTACGCCCATCGGCGCGATCGAGACCTTTCCGACGATATAACATATGTGGGGGTTCGTTGGCCGGTTCACTCGTACTAAATGAAAGGGTTCGCCATTATAAAAGGTGCGTACCCATTCAATTGGCCAATTTTTTTGTGTTTATTCGTGAATAGCGTCGCCATGGTAACACAAAATGTCCCCAATTTAGAGTACGCCCATCGGCGCGATCGAGACCTTTCCGACGATATAACATATGTGGTTGGAGCGTTCTGCTGGAAATATTTGCCATTATAAAAAGGTGCGTACCCATTCAATTGGCCCATTTTTTTTGTTTATTCGTGAATAGCGTCGTCATGGTAACACAAAATGTCCCCAATTTAGAGTACGCCCATTGGCCCGATCGAGACCTTTCCGACGATATAACATATGTGGGGGTTCGTTGGCCGGTTCGTCTCGTATTAAATGAAAGGGTTCGCCATTATAAAAGGTGCGTACCTATTCAATTGGCCCTTTTTTTTGTGTTTATTCGTGAATAGCGTCGCCATGGTAACACGAAATGTCCTTAATTTAGAGTACGCCCATCGGCGAGATCGAGACCTTTCCGACGATATAACATATGTGGTTGGAGCGTTCTGCTGGAAATATTCGCCATTATAAAAAGGTGCGTACCTATTCAATTGGCCCATTTTTTTTTGTTTATTCGTGAATAGTGTTGCCACGGTAACACGAAATGTTCCCAATTTAGAGTACGCCCATCGGTGCGATCGAGACCTTTCCGATGATATAACATATGTGGGGGTTCGTTGGCCGGTTCGTCTCGTATTAAATGAAAGGGTTCGCCATTATAAAAAGGTGCGTACCCATTCAATTGGCCCATTTTTTTTTGTTTATTCGTGAATAGCGTCACCATGGTAACACGAAATGTCCCCAATTTAGGGTACGCCCATCGGCGCGATCGAGACCTTTCCGATGATATAACATATGTGGGGGTTCGTTGGCCGGTTCGTCTCGTATTAGATGAAAGGGTTCACCATTATAAAAGGTGCGTACCTATTCAATTGGCCCTTTTTGTTTGTTTGTTTATTCGTGAATAGCGTCGCCATGGTAACACGAAATGTCCCCAATTTAGAGTACGCCCATCGAGACCTTTCCGACGATATAACATATGTGGTTGGAGCGTTCTGCTGGAAATATTCGCCATTATAAAAAGGTGCGTACCTATTCAATTGGCCCATTTTTTTTGTTTATTCGTGAATAGCGTCGCCATGGTAACACGAAATGTCCCCAATTTAGACTACGCCCATCGGCGCGATCGAGACCTTTCCGACGATATAACATATGTGGGGGTTTGTTGGCTGGTTCGTCTCGTATTAAATGAAAGGGTTCGCCATTATAAAAGGTACGTACCCATTCAATTGGCCCATTTTGTTTTGTTTATTCGTGAATAGCATCGCCATGGTAACACGAAATGTCCCCAATTTAGGGTACGCACATCGGCGCGATCGAGACCTTTCCGACGATATAACATATGTTGGGGTTCGTTGGCCGGTTCGTCTCGTATTAAATGAAAGGGTTCGCCATTATAAAAGGTGCGTACCTATTCAATTGGCCCTTTTTTTTGTGTTTATTCGTGAATAGCGTCGCCATGGTAACACGAAATGTCCTTAATTTAGAGTACGCCCATCGGCGTGATCGAGACCTTTCCGACGATATAACATATGTGGTTGGAGCGTTCTGCTGGAAATATTCGCCATTATAAAAAGGTGCGTACCCATTCAATTGGCCCATTTTTTTGTGTTTATTCGTGAATAGAGTCGCCATGGTAACACGAAATGTCCTCAATTTAGAGTACGCCCATCGGCGTGATCGAGACCTTTCCGACGGTATAACATTTGTGGGGGTTCGTTGGCCGTTTCGTCTCGTATTAAATGAAAGGGTTCGCCATTATAAAAGGTGCGTACCCATTCAATTGGCCCATTTTTTTTTTGTTTATTCGTGAATAGTGTCGCCATGGTAACACGAAATGTCCTCAATTGAGAGTACGCCCATCGGCGCGATCGAGACCTTTCCGACGATACAACATATGTGGTTGGAGCGTTCTGCTGGAAATATTCGCCATTATAAAAAGGTGCGTACCCATTCAATTGGCCCATTTTTTTTGTTTATTCGTGAATAGCGTCGCCATGGTAACACCAAATGTCCCCAATTTAGAGTACGCCCATTGGCCCGATCGAGACCTTTCCGACGATATAACATATGTGGGGGTTCGTTGGCCGGTTCGTCTCGTATTAAATGAAAGGGTTCGCCATTATAAAAGGTGCGTACCCATTCAATTGGCCCATTTTTTTTTTGTTTATTCGTGAATAGCGTCGCCATGGTAACACGAAATGTCCCCAATTTAGGGTACGCCCATCGGCGCGATCGAGACCTTTCCGATGATATAACATATGTGGGGGTTCGTTGGCCGGTTCGTCTCGTATTAGATGAAAGGGTTCACCATTATAAAAGGTGCGTACCTATTCAATTGGCCCTTTTTGTTTGTTTGTTTATTCGTGAATAGCGTCGCCATGGTAACACGAAATGTCCCCAATTTAGAGTACGCCCATCGGCGCGATCGAGACCTTTCCGACGATATAACATATGTGGTTGGAGCGTTCTGCTGGAAATATTCGCCATTATAAAAAGGTGCGTACCTATTCAATTGGCCCATATTTTTTTTGTTCATTCGTGAATGGCGTCGCCACGGTAACACAAAATGTCCCCAATTTAAAATACGCCCATTGGCGCCATCGAGACCTTTCCGACGATACAACATATGTGGTTGGAGCGTTCTGCTGGAAATATTCGCCATTATAAAAAGGTGCGTACCTATTCAATTGGCCCATTTTTTTTGTTTATTCGTGAATAGCGTCGCCATGGTAACACAAAATGTCCCCAATTTAGAGTACGCCCATCGGCGCGATCGAGACCTTTCCGACGGTATAACATACGTGGGGGTTCGTTGGCCGGTTCGTCTCGTATTAAATGAAAGGGTTCGCCATTATAAAAGGTGCGTACCTATTCAATTGGCCCTTTTTTGTGTGTTTATTCGTGAATAGCGTCGCCATGATAACACGAAATGTCCTTAATTTAGAGTACGCCCATCGGCGTGATCGAGACCTTTCCGACGATATAACATATGTGGTTGGAGCGTTCTGCTGGAAATATTCGCCATTATAAAAAGGTGCGTACCCATTCAATTGGCCCTTTTTTTTGTGTTTATTCGTGAATAGCATCGCCATGGTAACACGAAATGTCCTTAATTTAGAGTACGCCCATCGGCGCGATCGAGACCTTTCTAACGATACAACATATGTGGTTGGAGCGTTCTGCTGGAAATATTCGCCATTATAAAAAGGTGCGTACCTATTCAATTGGCCCATTTTTTTTGTTTATTCGTGAATAGCGTCGCCATGGTAACACAAAATGTCCCCAATTTAGAGTACGCCCATCGGCGCGATCGAGACCTTTCCGACGATATAACATATGTGGGGGTTCGTTGGCCGGTTCGTCTCGTATTAGATAAAAGGGTTCGCCATTATAAAAAGGTGCGTACCCATTCAATTGGCCCTTTTTTTTGTGTTTATTCGTGAATAGCGTCGCCATGGTAACACGAAATGTCCTTAATTTAGAGTACGCCCATCGGCGCGCTCGAGACCTTTCCGACGATATAACATATGTGGGGGTTCGTTGGCCGGTTCGTCTCGTATTAAATGAAAGAGTTCGCCATTATAAAAGGTGCGTACCTATTCAATTGGCCCATTTTTTTTTTTTTATTCGTGAATAGCGTCGCCATGGTAACACGAAATGTCCTCAATTTAGAGTACACCCATCGGCGCGATCGAGACCTTTCCGACGATACAACATATGTGGTTGGAGCGTTCTGCTGGAAATATTCGCCATTATAAAAAGGTGCGTACCTATTCAATTGGCCCATTTTTTTTTTTTATTCGTGAATAGCGTCGCCATGGTAACACAAAATGTCCCCAATTTAGAATACGCCCATCGGCGCGATCGAGACCTTTCCGACGATATAACATATGTGGGGGTTCGTTGGCCGGTTCGTCTCGTATTAAATGAAAGGGTTCGCCATTATAAAAGGTACGTACCTATTCAATTGGCCCATTTTTTTTTGTTTATTCGTGAATAGCGTCGCCATGGTAACACAAAATGTCCCCAATTTAGAGTACGCCCATCGGCCCGATCGAGACCTTTCCGACGATATAACATATGTGGGGGTTCGTTGGCCGGTTCGTCTCGTATTAGATGAAAGGGTTCGCCATTATAAAAGATGCGTACCTATTCAATTGGCCCTTTTTGTTTGTTTGTTTATTCGTGAATAGCGTCGCCATGGTAACACGAAATGTCCTTAATTTAGAGTACGCCCATCGGCGCGATCGAGACCTTTCCGATGATATAACATATGTGGTTGGAGCGTTCTGCTGGAAATATTCGCCATTATAAAAAGGTGCGTACCTATTCAATTGGCCCATATTTTTTTTGTTTATTCGTGAATAGCGTCGCCTTGGTAACACGAAATGTCCCCAAACTAGAGTACGCCCATCGGCGCGATCGAGACCTTTCCGATGATATAACATATGTGGGGGTTCGTTGGCTGGTTCGTCTCGTATTAAATGAAAGGGTTCGCCATTATAAAAGGTGCGTACCTATTCAATTGGCCCTTTTTTTTGTGTTTATTCGTGAATAGCGTCGCCACGGTAACACGAAATGTCCTTAATTTAGAGTACGCCCATCGGCGCGATCGAGACCTTTCCGACGATATAACATATGTGGTTGGAGCGTTCTGCTGGAAATATTCGCCATTATAAAAAGGTGCGTACCTATTCAATTGGCCCATTTTTTTTGTTTATTCGTGAATAGCGTCGCCATGGTAACACGAAATGTCCCCAATTTAGACTACGCCCATCGGCGCGATCGAGACCTTTCCGACGATATAACATATGTGGGGGTTTGTTGGCTGGTTCGTCTCGTATTAAATGAAAGGGTTCGCCATTATAAAAGGTACGTACCCATTCAATTGGCCCATTTTGTTTTGTTTATTCGTGAATAGCATCGCCATGGTAACACGAAATGTCCCCAATTTAGGGTACGCACATCGGCGCGATCGAGACCTTTCCGACGATATAACATATGTTGGGGTTCGTTGGCCGGTTCGTCTCGTATTAAATGAAAGGGTTCGCCATTATAAAAGGTGCGTACCTATTCAATTGGCCCTTTTTTTTGTGTTTATTCGTGAATAGCGTCGCCATGGTAACACGAAATGTCCTTAATTTAGAGTACGCCCATCGGCGTGATCGAGACCTTTCCGACGATATAACATATGTGGTTGGAGCGTTCTGCTGGAAATATTCGCCATTATAAAAAGGTGCGTACCCATTCAATTGGCCCATTTTTTTGTGTTTATTCGTGAATAGAGTCGCCATGGTAACACGAAATGTCCTCAATTTAGAGTACGCCCATCGGCGTGATCGAGACCTTTCCGACGGTATAACATTTGTGGGGGTTCGTTGGCCGTTTCGTCTCGTATTAAATGAAAGGGTTCGCCATTATAAAAGGTGCGTACCCATTCAATTGGCCCATTTTTTTTTTGTTTATTCGTGAATAGTGTCGCCATGGTAACACGAAATGTCCTCAATTGAGAGTACGCCCATCGGCGCGATCGAGACCTTTCCGACGATACAACATATGTGGTTGGAGCGTTCTGCTGGAAATATTCGCCATTATAAAAAGGTGCGTACCCATTCAATTGGCCCATTTTTTTTGTTTATTCGTGAATAGCGTCGCCATGGTAACACCAAATGTCCCCAATTTAGAGTACGCCCATTGGCCCGATCGAGACCTTTCCGACGATATAACATATGTGGGGGTTCGTTGGCCGGTTCGTCTCGTATTAAATGAAAGGGTTCGCCATTATAAAAGGTGCGTACCCATTCAATTGGCCCATTTTTTTTTTGTTTATTCGTGAATAGCGTCGCCATGGTAACACGAAATGTCCCCAATTTAGGGTACGCCCATCGGCGCGATCGAGACCTTTCCGATGATATAACATATGTGGGGGTTCGTTGGCCGGTTCGTCTCGTATTAGATGAAAGGGTTCACCATTATAAAAGGTGCGTACCTATTCAATTGGCCCTTTTTGTTTGTTTGTTTATTCGTGAATAGCGTCGCCATGGTAACACGAAATGTCCCCAATTTAGAGTACGCCCATCGGCGCGATCGAGACCTTTCCGACGATATAACATATGTGGTTGGAGCGTTCTGCTGGAAATATTCGCCATTATAAAAAGGTGCGTACCTATTCAATTGGCCCATATTTTTTTTGTTCATTCGTGAATGGCGTCGCCACGGTAACACAAAATGTCCCCAATTTAAAATACGCCCATTGGCGCCATCGAGACCTTTCCGACGATACAACATATGTGGTTGGAGCGTTCTGCTGGAAATATTCGCCATTATAAAAAGGTGCGTACCTATTCAATTGGCCCATTTTTTTTGTTTATTCGTGAATAGCGTCGCCATGGTAACACAAAATGTCCCCAATTTAGAGTACGCCCATCGGCGCGATCGAGACCTTTCCGACGGTATAACATACGTGGGGGTTCGTTGGCCGGTTCGTCTCGTATTAAATGAAAGGGTTCGCCATTATAAAAGGTGCGTACCTATTCAATTGGCCCTTTTTTGTGTGTTTATTCGTGAATAGCGTCGCCATGATAACACGAAATGTCCTTAATTTAGAGTACGCCCATCGGCGTGATCGAGACCTTTCCGACGATATAACATATGTGGTTGGAGCGTTCTGCTGGAAATATTCGCCATTATAAAAAGGTGCGTACCCATTCAATTGGCCCTTTTTTTTGTGTTTATTCGTGAATAGCATCGCCATGGTAACACGAAATGTCCTTAATTTAGAGTACGCCCATCGGCGCGATCGAGACCTTTCTAACGATACAACATATGTGGTTGGAGCGTTCTGCTGGAAATATTCGCCATTATAAAAAGGTGCGTACCTATTCAATTGGCCCATTTTTTTTGTTTATTCGTGAATAGCGTCGCCATGGTAACACAAAATGTCCCCAATTTAGAGTACGCCCATCGGCGCGATCGAGACCTTTCCGACGATATAACATATGTGGGGGTTCGTTGGCCGGTTCGTCTCGTATTAGATAAAAGGGTTCGCCATTATAAAAAGGTGCGTACCCATTCAATTGGCCCTTTTTTTTGTGTTTATTCGTGAATAGCGTCGCCATGGTAACACGAAATGTCCTTAATTTAGAGTACGCCCATCGGCGCGCTCGAGACCTTTCCGACGATATAACATATGTGGGGGTTCGTTGGCCGGTTCGTCTCGTATTAAATGAAAGAGTTCGCCATTATAAAAGGTGCGTACCTATTCAATTGGCCCATTTTTTTTTTTTTATTCGTGAATAGCGTCGCCATGGTAACACGAAATGTCCTCAATTTAGAGTACACCCATCGGCGCGATCGAGACCTTTCCGACGATACAACATATGTGGTTGGAGCGTTCTGCTGGAAATATTCGCCATTATAAAAAGGTGCGTACCTATTCAATTGGCCCATTTTTTTTTTTTATTCGTGAATAGCGTCGCCATGGTAACACAAAATGTCCCCAATTTAGAATACGCCCATCGGCGCGATCGAGACCTTTCCGACGATATAACATATGTGGGGGTTCGTTGGCCGGTTCGTCTCGTATTAAATGAAAGGGTTCGCCATTATAAAAGGTACGTACCTATTCAATTGGCCCATTTTTTTTTGTTTATTCGTGAATAGCGTCGCCATGGTAACACAAAATGTCCCCAATTTAGAGTACGCCCATCGGCCCGATCGAGACCTTTCCGACGATATAACATATGTGGGGGTTCGTTGGCCGGTTCGTCTCGTATTAGATGAAAGGGTTCGCCATTATAAAAGATGCGTACCTATTCAATTGGCCCTTTTTGTTTGTTTGTTTATTCGTGAATAGCGTCGCCATGGTAACACGAAATGTCCTTAATTTAGAGTACGCCCATCGGCGCGATCGAGACCTTTCCGATGATATAACATATGTGGTTGGAGCGTTCTGCTGGAAATATTCGCCATTATAAAAAGGTGCGTACCTATTCAATTGGCCCATATTTTTTTTGTTTATTCGTGAATAGCGTCGCCTTGGTAACACGAAATGTCCCCAAACTAGAGTACGCCCATCGGCGCGATCGAGACCTTTCCGATGATATAACATATGTGGGGGTTCGTTGGCTGGTTCGTCTCGTATTAAATGAAAGGGTTCGCCATTATAAAAGGTGCGTACCTATTCAATTGGCCCTTTTTTTTGTGTTTATTCGTGAATAGCGTCGCCACGGTAACACGAAATGTCCTTAATTTAGAGTACGCCCATCGGCGCGATCGAGACCTTTCCGACGATATAACATATGTGGTTGGAGCGTTCTGCTGGAAATATTCGCCATTATAAAAAGGTGCGTACCTATTCAATTGGCCCATTTTTTTTGTTTATTCGTGAATAGTGTCGCCATGGTAACACGAAATGTTCCCAATTTAGGGTACGCCCATCGGCGCGATCGAGACCTTTCCGACGATATAACATATGTGGGGGTTCGTTGGCCGGTTCGTCTCGTATTAAATGAAAGGGTTCGCCATTATAAAAGGTACGTACCCATTCAATTGGTCCATTTTTTTTTGTTTATTCGTGAATAGCGTCACCACGGTAACACGAAATGTCCTTAATTTAGAGTACGCCCATCGGCGCGATCGAGACCTTTCCGACGATATAACATATGTGGTTGGAGCGTTCTGCTGGAAATATTCGCCATTATAAAAAGGTGCGTACCTATTTAATTGGCCCATTTTTTTTTTTTTATTCGTGAATAGCGTCGCCATGGTAACACGAAATGTTCCCAATTTAGGGTACGCCCATCGGCGCGATCGAGACCTTTCCGACGATATAACATATGTGGGGGTTCGTTGGCCGGTTCGTCTCGTATTAAATGAAAGGGTTCGCCATTATAAAAGGTGCGTACCCATTCAATTGGCCCATTTTTTTTTTGTTTATTCGTGGATAGCGTCGCCATGGTAACACGAAATGTTCCCAATTTAGGGTACGCCCATCGGCGCGATCGAGACCTTTCCGACGATATAACATATGTGGTTGGAGCGTTCTGCTGGAAATATTCGCCATTATAAAAAGGTGCGTACCTATTCAATTGGCCCATTTTTTTTGTTTATTCGTGAATGGCGTCGCCATGGTAACACGAAATGTCCCCAATTTAGAGTACGCCCATTGGGGCGATCGAGACCTTTCCGACGATATAACATATGTGGGGGTTCGTTGGCCGGTTCGTCTCGTATTAAATGAAAGGGTTCACCATTATAAAAAGGTGCATACCTATTCAATTGGCCCTTTTTTTTGTGTTTATTCGTGAATAGCGTCGCCATGGTAACACGAAATGTTCCCAATTTAGGGTACGCCCATCGGCGCGATCGAGACCTTTCCGACGATATAACATATGTGGTTGGAGCGTTCTGCTGGAAATATTCGCCATTATAAAAAGGTGCGTACCTATTCAATTGGCCCATTTGTTTGTTTATTCGTGAATAGCGTCGCCATGGTAACACGAAATGTCCCCAATTTAGAGTACGCCCATCGGCGCGATCGAGACCTTTCCGACGATATAACATATGTGGGGGTTCGTTGGCCGGTTCGTCTCGTATTAAATGAAAGTGTTCGCCATTATAAAAAGGTGCGTGCCCATTTTTTTTGTTTATTCGTGAATGGCGTCGCCATGGTAACACGAAATGTCCCCAATTTAGAGTACGCCCATCGGCGCGATCGAGACCTTTCCGATGATATAACATATGTGGGGGTTCGTTGGCCGGTTCGCCTCGTATTAGATGAAAGGGTTCGCCATTATAAAAGGTGCGTACCCATTCAATTGGCCCATTTTCCCTATTAAATTGTGAGATTTAATATTTTTTTAAATTATATTATTTTATTATATCAGGTGGTGGAGACGTTGCTCGGTACTCTAACCCAGTGGTTCTCAGTTATGTCGCCCCCCACAGGACTTTTGACCCTACAGGACCACCATACAAGTTTTTTTTTTCGTTAAAAACAAGATTAGGTTGTTATTAGCTAGCGTTAGCATTTAGCATTATAGTTTGTTTTGTTATTTGACAAAAATATTAGGGATAGATTGGCAATTTAGTAGTGAGTAGAGAAAAACGTATTTCATAAAAACAACAAAATAAACAGCTATTAGCTAACGTTAGCATTTAGCATAATTTTTTTTTATTTAACAACAATACCAGGGATGGATTGGCGATAGGGCAATCAAAGTGAGGGGAAAAACATTTTATAATAACACAACAAAAGCAAGAGTTATAAGCTAATGTTAGCATTTAGCATTATAGTTTGTTATTTGATTAAAAAAATATTGGGGATGGATTGGTAATGTAGTCATTAAACACAACAGTTATTAGCTAACGTTAGCATTTAGCATAATTGTTTGTTTTTTGACAATACTAGCGATAGAATGATAGAGAAAACAAACAAATCAACGGTTATAAGCTAACATTAGCATTAAAGTTTCCTGTGTTATTTGACAATAGTCGTATAGATTGACGATAAAGGAAATAAATTAAATGGATTGCATTGGCGGGAAAAAAACTTGTTCATAAAAAAACACAACAAAAGCAACAGTTATTAGCTAGCATTAGCATTTAGAGCTATAGTTTGTGTTGTTATTTCACAATACAATGGATAGATTGCCGATAGAGCCGATATATTAAATGAGGAAAAACTTTAAAAAAAAAATCATGACAAAAGCAACAGTTTTGAGCTAGCGTTAGCATTTAGCATTATAGTTTGTTTTGTTATTTGACAACAATATTATGGATGGATTGGCAATATAGTAGTGAGTAGAGAAAAACTTATTTCATAAAAACAACAAAATAAACAGCTATTAGCTAGCGTTAGCATTTAGCATTATTTTTTGTTATTTAACAACAATACCAGGGATGGATTGGCGATATGGCAATCAAAGTGAGGGGGGAAACATTTTATAATAACACAACAAAAGCAACAGTTTTAAGCTAATGTTAGCATTTAGCTTTATAGTTTGTTATTTGATAAACAAAATATTGGGGATGGATTGGTAATGTAGTCATTAAGATGAGTGGGGAAACAACTTATTCCATAAAAACACAACAGTTATTAGCTAGCGTTAGCATTTAGCATAATATATATATATTTTTTGACAACAATACTAGTGATAGAATGATGATAGAGAAAACAAAAAAATCAACGGTTATAAGATAACATTAGCATTAAAGTTTCCTGTGTTATTTGACAATAGTACGGCTAGATTGACGATAAAGGAAATAAATTAAATGGATTGAATTGGCGGGAAAAAAACGTTTTCATAAAAAACACAACAAAAGCAACAGTTATTAGCTAGCATTAGCAGTTAGAGCTATAGTTTGTGTTGTTATTTTACAATACAATGGATAAATTGCCGATAGAGCCGATATATTAAATGAGGAAAAAAGTTTTTTTTTAAATCATGACAAAAGCAACAGTTTTGAGCTAGCGGTAGCATTTAGCATTATAGTTTGTTTTGTTATTTGACAACAATATTAGGGATAGATTGGCAATATAGTAGTGAGTAGAGAAAAACTTATTTCATAAAAACAATAAAATAAACAGCAAAATAAACAGCTAGCGTTAGCAATTAGCATTATTTTTTGTTATTTAACAACAATACCAGGGATGGATTGGCGATAGGGCAATCAAAGTGAGGGGAAAAACATTTTATAATAACACAACAAAAGCAACAGTTATAAGCTAATGTTAGCATTTAGCATTATAGTTTGTTATTTGATAAAAAAAATATTGGGGATGGATTGGTAATGTAGTCATTAAAATGAGTGGGGAAAGTACTTATTCCATAAAAACACAACAGTTATTAGCTAGCGTTAGCATAATATATATTTTTTTTTGACAACAATACTATCGCTAGTATTGTTGTCAAAAAAATATATATATTATGCTAAATGCTAACGCTAGCTAATAACTGTTGTGTTTTTATGGAATAAGAATGATGATAGAGAAAACAAAAAAATCAACGGTTCTAAGCTAACATTAGCATTAAAGTTTCCTGTGTTATTTGACAATAGTACGGATAGATTGACGATAAAGGAAATAAATTAAATGGATTGAATTGGCGGGAAAAAAACTTTTTCATAAAAAACACAACAAAAGCAACAGTTATTAGCTAGCATTAGCAGTTAGAGCTATAATTTGTGTTGTTATTTCACAATAAAATGGATAGATTGCCGATAGAGCCGATATATTAAATGAGGAAAAAAGTTTTTTTTTAAATCATGACAAAAGCAACTGTTTTGAGCTAGCATTAGCATTTAGCATTATAGTTTGTTTTGTTATTTGATAAAAAATATTAAGGATGGATTGGCAATATAGTAGTGAGTAGAGAAAAACGTATTTCATAAAAAACAATAAAATAAACAGCAAAATAAACAGCTAGCGTTAGCATTTAGCATTATTTTTTGTTATTTAACAACAATACCAGGGATGGATTGGCGATGGGGCAATTAAAGTGAGGGGAAAAACATTTTATAATAACACAACAAAAGCAACAGTTATAAGCTAATGTTAGCATTTAGCATTATAGTTTATTATTTGATTAAAAAAAAATATTGGGGATGGATTGATAATGTAGTCATTAAAATGAGTAGGGAAAGTACTTATTTCATAAAAACACAACAGTTATTAGCTAGCATTAGCATTTAGCATAATATTTTTTTTTTTGACAACAATACTAGCGATAGAATGATGATAGAGAAAACAAAAAAATCAACGGTTATAAGCTAACATTAGCATTAAAGTTTCCTGTGTTACTTGACAATAGTCGGATGGATTGACGATAAAGCAAATAAATTAAATGGATTGAATTGGCGGGAAAAAAACTTTTTCATAAAAAACACAACAAAAGCAACAGTTATTATCTAGCATTAGCATTTAGAGCTATAGTTTGTGTTGCTATTTCACAATACAATGGATAGATTGCCGATAGAGCCGATATATTAAATGGGGAAAAAAGTTTGTTTTTTTAAATCATGACAAAAGCAACAGTTTTGAGCTAGCGGTAGCATTTAGCATTATAGTTTGTTTTGTTATTTGATAAAAAATATTAGGGATGGATTGGCAATATAGTAGTGAGTAGAGAAAAACTTATTTCATAAAAAACAATAAAATAAACAGCAAAATAAACAGCTAGCGTTAGCATTTAGCATTATTTTTTGTTATTTAACAACAATACCAGGGATGGATTGGCGATGGGGCAATCAAAGTGAGGGGAAAACATTTTATAATAACACAACAAAAGCAACAGTTATAAGCTAATGTTAGCATTTAGCATTATAGTTTGTTATTTGATAAAAAAAAATATTGGGGATGGATTGGTAATGTAGTCATTAAAATGAGTAGGGAAATAACTTATTTCATAAAAACAACAGTTATTAGTTAGCGTTAGCATTTAGCATAATATATATATTTTTTTGACAACAATACTAGCGATAGAATGATGATAGAGAAAACAAAAAAATCAACGGTTATAAGCTAACATTAGCATTACAGTTTCCTGTGTTATTTGACAATAGTACGGATAGATTGACGATAAAGGAAATAAATTAAATGGATTGAATTGGCGGGAAAAAAACTTTTTCATAAAAAACACAACAAAAGCAACAGTTTTTAGCTAGCATTAGCAGTTAGAGCTATAGTTTGTGTTGTTATTTCACAATACAATGGATAGATTGCAGATAGAGCAAACATATTACATGGGGGAAAAACGTTTTTCAAAAAAATCATGACAAAAGCAACAGTTTTGAGCTAGCGGTAGCATTTAGCATTATAGTTTGTTTTGTTATTTTTACAACAATGCAATGGATAGGTTGATAAAATTGCTACTAAAGTGAGTGGGCAAAAAGTGTTTCATTATAAACACAACAAAAGCAAAAATGATTAGCTAGCATTTAGCATCAAAGTTGTCAGTAACGGTGATATTTTCTACCACCTTCACTGAAAATGTCAATGAGAAAAATGACAATCTTCCATGTGAGCCGCACACAGAAGACGACTTACCTGCGATGCAAACAACCTGCTGTGTTTCCGTGGAAATTATCTGCGAAGAGAAAACACAAAAATGTCATTTCCGTAAGTGAAGTCTTGTTCCGTCATTTCCTGCTCATTTTTAGCTACACCCCGATGTCGCTAAGGTGTTCACGCCACAGCATTTTTCTATGATTTAAAAGCTATTGGCAGCTCTCATTAAAAATCCACACATGCCAAATTGAAATGATGACGATAACAAACATGTCGCTACCGGTTGAAGAGCTAGCATGGAGGCTAACAAGGAACTTGCACCAAACACATTTGCGCTAAGGCTAACAATAAGAGCATGAATGTCCTGAATGAGCTGAATTGGTTGGTGTTGGAATTGTTTCAATCGGTCAAGAAACGTTGAAGTAGGAACAGTTTTTTCATTGAAAATTGGTTTTACGGAATTTCAGCCCAGAGTGCCACTAAAAGTGTCTCTCTGCTCTTCTTACCTGAGCAGGTGGGAGGAAAAAGCCAAAGGATTTTTCCATGCAAAACCTCCCTGACGGCTCAAAGTGCGACCGCGTGTGTGTGTGTGTGTGTGTGTGTGTGTGTGTGTGTGTGTGTGTGTGTGTGTGTGTGTGTGTGTCACACCCACTGCCAGCAGCCATGGCGACAAGTGGAATGTGGTCGTCCAGGAAGTGGAGTCACACACACACACGACACCACCACGGCGGCTCCTTTGGAGCAAAATAAAAACATACAACATCTGAACATGAAAGACTTCCTTGGTTGGCCTTAGGCACCAACAAACTGATTTGACCCTTGACCTTAGTCTGGAACTCCCCGGCTACCTGGTCTGTGGGGAGGAAAAAGCACCCTAACAAATGGACTAAAATATTTATCTATTTATACATAGAGTAATAAAAATACATATTTTAAATATACATTTATTATATTTTACAATTTTCCGAATTTTTAAATAACTTCATTTATACATATATAATATATATATATATATATATATATATATATATTTAAAATAATAATTACATATATATATATATATATATATATATATATATTTACATATATATACACACATATATATATACACATGTATACATACATACATATATATATATATATATATATATATATATATATATATATATATATATATAAATACATATATATATATGTAATTATTATTTAAAAATATATTTATTTTGATAAATATATATATATACATATATATGTAAATATAAATATATATATATGTAATTATTAAAAAAATATTTATTTTGATACATATATAATTATTATTTTAAAAAGATGTACTTATATATATATATGTATATATATATATATATATATATATATATAATGTGTGTGTATATATATATATATCAAAACAAATAGTTTTTTAAATAATAATTACACATATATATATATTTACATACATATATATTTATATATATATATATACACATATACATATATATATATTTACATATATATACATATAAATATATATATTTATATATATACATATATATATATATATATATATATACATATATATATATATATATATATATATATATATATATATATGTATACAATATTATGTTAGACCCACTCGACATCCATTGCATTCGGTCTCCCTAGAGGGGGGGGTTACCCACATATGCGGTCCTCTCCAAGGTTTCTCATAGTCATTCACATCGACGTCCCACTGGGGTGAGTTTTTCCTTGCCCTTATGTGGGCTATACCGAGGATGTCGTTGTGGCTTATGCAGCCCTTTGAGACACTTGTGATTTAGGGCTATATAAATAAACATTGATTGATATATATATATAAATATTTATATGTATATATATATATATATATATATACATATATTTATATATATACATATACATATATATATATTTATATATTTATATATATATATATATATATATATATATATATATATATATATATATATATATATATATATATATATATATATATATATATATATATATACACACATGTATATATCAGTGACGTGCAGTCACTAGAGGCAGGTGAGGCGTGGGCCTCACCTGTCATCATGGAAATAAAAAAAATGTAAAAAGAAAAAAAATTTAATTAAATTGTTATATGTATCCAGTGATTATACTATAAAGTTATTTTCCATTCAACTTCATCAGTTTTAGATTATTTTTTATTCAAAATCGCTGAATTTTCACATTTGCCGTTCAAATACTGAGAAGAGACGGTGGGGTGATCAGCAGCCAGTTGAGGCACGTCACTCAGTGCCTCACCATGGATTGCGCAATGACTCGGCTAACTGCTGGCCTGCTGTGCAGTGAGACCGTATTGCTATATGAATTATATTATACATTTCCATAGTTTAGTTAGCTGAGGTATATAATGTACAGTGTATTTTGTCAACAACTGTATGTGTGTAAAGTATTTCTTGTGCTGAGCGATCATAAAACGGCTGCAAAAGACGCACTGGCTGAGGCTCGCCTCCTGCACCACCGCCGTAGAATTTGCAAGCCCTGACGGGAGTGTTATATCAACTAAAGCCCACACTTAAACTTTCCACGTGCAAGATTGAATCTATTTAAAAAAGTTATTTCATAAGAAGCCAAAAAGTGCAAAAACAATAATGTTCGTGTTGGAGGAGTTGCGAATGACTGCAGGGCCACAACATTAGGTACACATGCACACTGCAGGTGTATCTAATTCACAACTCCTCCAACACGAACATTATTGTTTTTGCACTTTTTGGCTTCTTATTAAATAACTTTTGAAACCTATTTTTATGGGCTTTCCTCTTTGTGATGTTAAGTTCCTGTTATGCGCTGTTATACAGTATATGCCTTGAGCTCTTATTTTGAAGGCGCTAAGAGCGGAAGTGATGACACGTTGGAGTGGAGCGGAGGTTTTTGAAAGAAGCTAAATAAAGTGGTCCTCGTGTAAACTGGAGCCTCCGTGTTTGTTATTTTGTAGTTTCATACAGTATAGGCGACATTTATAAACCCTCGGTTACACTTTTTTAAATAGATTCAATCTTGCACGTGGAAAGTTGAAGTGAGGGCTTTAGTTGATATAACACTCCCGTCAGGGGGTGCATTAATCCAGCACAACAGCGGCGCATGGACTTCATTTATAAGTAAAGGTAAGACCATAATAAAGTTTTTTTTTAATTAAATGTGCTTTTTTGTGTGCTACAGTTTGTATGTGTAAAGTTAAAGTTAAGTTAAAGTAGCAATGATTGTCACACACACACTAGGTGTAATGAAATGTGTCCTCTGCATTTGACCCATCCCCTTGATCACCCCCTGGGAGGTGAGGGGAGCAGTGGGCAGCAGCGGAATAATTGTTGGTGATTTAACCCCCAATTCCAACCCTTGATGCTGAGTGCCAAGCAGGGAAGAATGCTGGTATGAGCTTTTAAACATAACCCGTTAACTGCTGCCAATCAAATGGTGAATAAGATACTCTTTAGGGTTCATATGTTTGTAAATCTGACTGTGATGAAGTCAGTGCCTCACCAGCCATCAACCTCACCGCACGTCACTGAGTAGTACAGTTGGCACAGTACAGTAAACTGACAGTTAATATTTAAACATTTAACATGTGACATTTCTAACTATTTTGAACAGAAATAGTTCATGCACATTCAGATAAATTCTTCAAAATTACAATTAAAAAATGTTTGGCCGGGGGCCGGGCTGTATATATGCGCACTAATTGACTGAAAGAGCACGCACTTGGCGCGATGATGTCATGTTATCCATGGAAAAATGCATTTTTAGACAATATGATTTGCCTGAGCGGCTAGGAGACCCCGAGAGTAACAAGCGCTTGCCTTGTTGCCTTTCCATTAAGAACAATAAATTAGTTTTTAGTATAAGTTTGCTGGTTTCAAGATATGTAATGCCGAGCGCATATCATTATGTCAAGATAATGGCACTAGCATTTACTTCATTTAAGAATATTTTTCAACATATTGAGCAAAAAGGTCTTTTTTTTCTACCAAGAAAAGTGCACTTGTTATTAGTGAGAATATACTTATTTTAAGCTATTTTTGGGTTCATTGAGGTTAGCTAATTTTACTTGTTTTGGAAAGTCTTGACAAGCCAAATGTTCTTGTTCTATTGGCAGATAATTTTGCTTATTTCAAATAAAATACCCCTCATTTTTGTATTTTTTTTCCTTGTTTTTGAACACTGACTTTTTGCAGTGCAGGTATACATTTATATTGATATACTATTCACTATTAGAAGCGGCCCTCTGAGAGCAACCCTAACTGGGATGTGGCCCTGCATGAAAACAAGTCTGATATAGAGTGTATTATTGATCAGTGAATTGACAAAGTGCTGTAGATGTAAATATGTGATGTTGTGATTGGACTCTCATACCGGTCAACTTTTGAAATCAGAAAAACCTAGTAGCCAGGGTCCAGGGGCCACAGGCCCCGGTAGGTCCAGGACAAAGTCCTGGTGGGGGGTTCCTTCGCCCCCCGACGCAAAATGATTATTAGCATTCAGACAGGTTAAAATGTTGCTAAAACCATCACTTTTCTATCAGTCACAGTGACTTTTCAAAACAAAAATATTACAGCAAAAATCATATGGGTTGATTGACATGTTTATTCTGTAAGCTAACTTCAAGAGTTTGAAATTATTTTGACAGTTAATGCCAGTTATCCTGTCAACCTTTCACAAGACTTCAATTTGTTAATTGAAAGTATAAACAGTATAAACACTTTTTACAGTAAACAAATGGTAAAACAGTACTAAACAATTCCATTAAAAAAAAAAATTGGTGTCATTATTAACTTTCTGTCCAAGCTTGTATAATCTACTGCCTTGTTCAATTGTAAAAAATATTCTGTGCCTAAAATTCACATTTCTATCACAATTATCATACTGTAAACATGGTAAGCTAACTTCATTAAAATTAATAGTCCTGTCAATAGCATGGAATTAAGTTTTTTTGTAAGCCTTTCAAAAGAATTCAAAATATGAAAAATTAATGAAAATTAATTGAAGCCATCAGACACTTGAAAAGTGGCACATCACATCTCTAATGTAATCATTTGAACTTTTCAACAGAAATAGCACTGCAAAAATATTAAGGACATACTTCTGTATTTTGGTAGTTATGCTGTCAACATTTAACAAGATTTCTTCAACTTGGACTTGAAAGCATAAATAGTATAAACACTTTTAACAGTATAACAGTACTAAACAATTCCAATAGATAACATTGGTGTCATTACCTTTTTGTGGCTAAAATCCAAATTTATTCTATCAGATTGATCATACTGCAAAAATGATATGGCAACTTTATAAGTTTACTTCATTAAAATGTAATTCAATAGCATCATAAATAAAACTTCGGCATTTATCACATCCAAAGAATCTGTTTGGGCGACGAAAAACGTCGAAAGTTTTCCACTTGTATCGCTAGCAACGGCATTAGACTTGTGTTTTTTTGTCCCAACGTGGTCTTTTACATCGCTAATTCCTCCGTGTCCGATCGAAAAATCTTGTCTGCACAAGGTGCAATTCGCGTAGTTTTCACCCTTTTTGGAACGGATAATTATTCCCGGATAGGCTTTTGAATATTCTTCACGGAATGACTGCGGTTTTCTTTTCGGTTTAAGACTCGTTTGCGATTTTCTCCGGCTGATTCCATGATCGTTCGCTCGTTTGGAAACAATGGCAACTGGTGCCTCGTGCTTGGCAGCGGTGCTATAAATAGCCTCGCGCATGGCATTCGGAATGGCTCGATAGGAAGTTACGGGAAGCAGTGTCGATTGTCATTGTTGTTACGCGATTTCGTGAATAAAACTTTAAAAAAATAAAATAAATTTTAATTAATGAAAAACCGTATTTTTTATCACTGCAACCCTAACCCGGAATAGGTTGATGAAAACCGTACTAATTACGGGAAAACCGGAGTAGTTGGCAGGTATGGACTCTCATGCAAAGCTGCTGAGGTCAGCTTCCCATCACAGCTGCAGCTTGAACACATGCTGACACATGCAGGCCACAACAGTCGCTCTGACAGCTGCACACACCCAGGGCCGCCATATTGGCAAAAGGTCGGGCGGTTCCCCCCAACCCAAAAAATTAAGTTGTGGTGATTTTTTAAAATGGGGTCCAGAATTGTGTCTGAACAGTAACAGTTGCGATGAACATGTGGAGGGTGTTCCTAATATTGTGACTGGAGACGTGTGATGCAAGGTGAGGACTTCATACCTTCTTCCAGGTGCAGATCAGGACGCCCCGCCCCCTTGGCCGCTCGCCTCACTCCTGCCATCAGGGAGAAGAAAGAAGGTGTCAACAAAAAGAGTCTCAGTGCGGACAAAAGCCGGTGGTGGTGGTGGTGGTCCACTGCAGGGGTCTTTCTGCCAGTCCTGCCGACTGCAGCACAAATGTGGCTCCACTGTGGGTGGAACGTCAACAAGCCTGCGAGGGGGGGTCGACATGTGCCCCCCCTCAACTCCATTGGGAGCTTATTTCATTTGAAATTGTCCTAATCCTTTAATATTAAAGAGGAACATTATCACAATTTCAGAGGTGGGTAGAGTAGCCAGAAATTGTACTCAAGTAAGAGTACTGTTACTTTAGAGATGTATTACTCAAGTAAAAGTAAGGAGTAGTCACCCAAATATTTACTTGAGTAAAAGTAAAAAGTATGTTGTGAAAAAACTACTCAAGTACTGAGTAACTGATGAGTAACATACACACTCATATCATATATATATATATATATATATATACATACATACATACATACATACATACATATACATTGATATATACAGTATATAATTTATATGTATTTATTTTTGCTGTTTTTGTTTACATGTTAAAGGTGTTTTAATGAATATACATGCATGTTTAACATATAGATTCCTTTCTTTCATGAAGACTAGAATATAAGTTGGTGTATTACCTGATTCTGATGACTTGCATTGATTGGAATCAGACAGTAGTGATGATAACGTCCACGTTTTCAAATGGAGGAGAAAAAAAGTTCCTCCTTTCTGTCTAATACCACATGAAAGTGCTGGGTTTTTGGCTTCTTATTTGTCCAGCTTCCATATTCGTTTTTATACACTTTACAAGAAATATATATATTTACACACATATATATGTATAATAATTAGGGATGTCCAATAATGGCTTTTTGCCGATATGCGATATTCCGATATTGACCAAACCCTTAATTACCGATATTGATATATACATTTGTGGAATTAACACATCATTATGCCTAATTTGGACAACCAAGTATGGTGAAGACAAGGTACTTTAAATAAAATAAAATAAAAATTTTAAAAAAAAGATACATTTAAAAAAAATTCTTGAATAAAAAAGAAAGTAAAACAATATAAAAACAGTTACATAGAAACTAGTAATGAATGAAAATGAGTAAAATTAAGTGTTAAAGGTTAAATAAAATAGGATAAATTAAAAAAAAATTCTTGAATAAAAAAGAAAGTAAAACAATATAAAAACAGTTACATAGAAACTAGTAATGAATGAAAATGAGTAAAATTAAGTGTTAAAGGTTAAATAAAATAAGATAAATAAATTTAAAAAAAATTCTTTAATAAAAAAAGAAAGTAAAACAATATAAAAACAGTTACATAGAAACTAGTAATGAATGAAAATGAGTAAAATTAAGTGTTAAAGGTTAAATAAAATAGGATAAATAAATTTAAAAAAAATTCTTGAATAAAAAAGAAAGTAAAACAATATAAAAACAGTTACATAGAAACTAGTAACGAATGAAAATGAGTAAAATTAAGTGTTAAAGGTTAAATAAAATAGGATAAATAAATAAATAAAAAATTCTTGAATAAAAAAAGAAAGTAAAACAATATAAAAACAGTTACATGGAAACTAGTAATGAATGAAAATGAGTAAAATTAAGTGTTAAAGGTTAAATAAAATAGGATAAATAAATAAATAAAAAATTCTTGAATAAAAAAGAAAGTAAAACAATATAAAAACAGTTACATAGAAACTAGTAATGAATGAAAATGAGTAAAATTAAGTGTTAAAGGTTAAATAAAATAAGATAAATAAATAAAATAAAAATTCTTGAATAAAAAAGAAAGTAAAACAATATAAAAACAGTTACATAGAAACTAGTAATGAATGAAAATGAGTAAAATTAAGTGTTAAAGGTTAAATAAAATAGGATAAATTAAAAAAAAATTCTTGAATAAAAAAGAAAGTAAAACAATATAAAAACAGTTACATAGAAACTAGTAATGAATGAAAATGAGTAAAATTAAGTGTTAAAGGTTAAATAAAATAAGATAAATAAATTTAAAAAAAATTCTTGAATAAAAAAGAAAGTAAAACAATATAAAAACAGTTACATAGAAACTAGTAATGAATGAAAATGAGTAAAATTAAGTGTTAAAGGTTAAATAAAATAGGATAAATAAATAAATAAAAAATTCTTGAATAAAAAAGAAAGTAAAACAATATAAAAACAGTTACATGGAAACTAGTAATGAATGAAAATGAGTAAAATTAAGTGTTAAAGGTTAAATAAAATAGGATAAATAAATAAATAAAAAATTCTTGAATAAAAAAGAAAGTAAAACAATATAAAAACAGTTACATAGAAACTAGTAATGAATGAAAATGAGTAAAATTAAGTGTTAAAGGTTAAATAAAATAGGATAAATAAATTAAAAAAAAATTCTTGAATAAAAAAGAAAGTAAAACAATATAAAAACAGTTACATAGAAACTAGTAATGAATGAAAATGAGTAAAATTAAGTGTTAAAGGTTAAATAAAATAGGATAAATAAATAAATAAAAAATTATTGAATAAAAAAGAAAGTAAAACAATATAAAAACAGTTTCATAGAAACTAGTAATGAATGAAAATGAGTAAAATTAAGTGTTAAAGGTTAAATAAAATAGGATAAATAAATTTAAAAAAATTCTTGAATAAAAAGAAAGTAAAACAATATAAAAACAGTTACATAGAAACTAGTAATGAATGAAAATGAGTAAAATTAAGTGTTAAAGGTTAAATAAAATAAGATAAATAAAAAAATAAAAAAATATTGAATAAAAAAGAAAGTAAAACAATATAAAAACAGTTACATGGAAACTAGTAATGAATGAAAATGAGTAAAATTAAGTGTTAAAGGTTAAATAAAATAGGATAAATAAATAAATAAAAGATTATTGAATAAAAAAGAAAGTAAAACAATATAAAAACAGTTACATAGAAACTAGTAATGAATGAAAATGAGTAAAATTAAGTGTTAAAGGTTAAATAAAATAAGATAAATAAATAAAATAAAAATTCTTGAATAAAAAAGAAAGTAAAACAATATAAAAATAGTTACATAGAAACTAGTAATGAATGAAAATGAGTAAAATTAAGTGTTAAAGGTTAAATAAAATAGGATAAATTAAAAAAAATTCTTGAATAAAAAAGAAAGTAAAACAATATAAAAACAGTTACATAGAAACTAGTAATGAATGAAAATGAGTAAAATTAAGTGTTAAAGGTTAAATAAAATAAGATAAATAAATAAAATAAAAATTCTTGAATAAAAAAGAAAGTAAAACAATATAAAAATAGTTACATAGAAACTAGTAATGAATGAAAATGAGTAAAATTAAGTGTTAAAGGTTAAATAAAATAGGATAAATTAAAAAAAATTCTTGAATAAAAAAGAAAGTAAAACAATATAAAAACAGTTACATAGAAACTAGTAATGAATGAAAATGAGTAAAATTAAGTGTTAAAGGTTAAATAAAATAAGATAAATAAATTTAAAAAAAATTCTTGAATAAAAAAGAAAGTAAAACAATATAAAAACAGTTACATAGAAACTAGTAATGAATGAAAATGAGTAAAATTAAGTGTTAAAGGTTAAATAAAATAGGATAAATAAATTTAAAAAAAAATTCTTGAATAAAAAAGAAAGTAAAACAATATAAAAACAGTTACATAGAAACTAGTAATGAATGAAAATGAGTAAAATTAAGTGTTAAAGGTTAAATAAAATAAGATAAATAAAAAAATAAAAAAATATTGAATAAAAAAGAAAGTAAAACAATATAAAAACAGTTACATGGAAACTAGTAATGAATGAAAATGAGTAAAATTAAGTGTTAAAGGTTAAATAAAATAGGATAAATAAATAAATAAAAAATTATTGAATAAAAAAGAAAGTAAAACAATATAAAAACAGTTACATAGAAACTAGTAATGAATGAAAATGAGTAAAATTAAGTGTTAAAGGTTAAATAAAATAAGATAAATAAATAAATAAAAAATTATTGAATAAAAAAGAAAGTAAAACAATATAAAAATAGTTACATAGAAACTAGTAATGAATGAAAATGAGTAAAATTAAGTGTTAAAGGTTAAATAAAATAGGATAAATAAATTTAAAAAAAATTCTTGAATAAAAAAGAAAGTAAAACAATATAAAAACAGTTACATAGAAACTAGTAATGAATGAAAATGAGTAAAATGAAGTGTTAAAGGTTAGTACTATTAGTGGAGCAGCAGCACGCACAATCATGTGTGCTTACGGACTGTATCCCTTGCAGACTGTATTGATATATATTGATATATAATGTAGGAACCACAATATTAATAACAGAAAGAAACAACACTTTTGTGTGAATGAGGGGGGGAGGGAGGTTTTTTGGGTTGGTGCACTAACTGTAAGTGTATCTTGTGTTTTTTATGTTGGTTTAATAAAAAAATAAAAAAACGATACCGATAATAAAAAAAAAAACGATACCGATAATTTCCGATATTACATTTTAAAGCATTTTTCGGCATCTCTAATTATAACATCAATACGTTTATAAATATATTCTGTCTGTATAAAATTAAATGCACTATAAATACAAATAAAACCATAAAACTAGAAAAAAAAAATGTTTCAACTTCCATTATAGTACTGTACCTCCATCCGTGCACTTTTATAGATGCTCGTTAGGGTCGGGGGGCGAGTTGAGAAACCCCGGTGCAGAGCAGGAATGACCACGACCCCCCGCAGCTCATTTGATTGGTCGCTGCAAAGTCCCTCGCTTGTGCCTTGAGAAGGAAACACACTTGTATTAATATATTACGTGCATAAGTTGCAAAAACTTGCAAAACGGACGAAATCTGTAGTTTTTCTTTTTCTTTCTAGTTATTAGGGCCCGCATGGCCCATTGTAAAAGGAATCCCAACGGGAGTCCTTTTGCAATGGGACATACTGTAAGGACCTAAGGTTTTATTATTATTCCGCCGCCTCTTTGAGCACTAATTTGACCCACTTAACATGCTTCAAAACTCACCATATTTGACCCACACATCAGGACCTGCGAAAATTGTCTTTTAATAAAAAAAACAAACCCCAAAACTCAAAATTGCGCTCTAGCGCCCCCTAGAAAGAAAACTGCTTATAACTCCCAGTACGAATGTTGTAGAGACATGAAACAAAAACCTCTATGTAGGGCTCACTTAGCCCTACTTTTCATTAATTAATTTCCTCGGGCAAAAATCAACAGGAAGTTGGCAATTCCCCCTTCAAGACAAAAATGTACTAAAAACAGTCACTTTTGCCTCTTTGAGCTGTAATTTGACCCCCTTAACATGCTTCAAAACTCACCGAACTGAACACACACATCAGGACTGGCAAAAATTGCGATCTAATAAAAAAAACCTAACCCCAAAACTCAAAATTGCGCTCTAGCGCAATTTTCTTATAAAACGCAGAAAAAACTGCTCCTCGGAAGAAAAAAATGACAAAACTGCCTGTAACTCCCACTGGGAAGGTCGGAGAGACATGAAACAAAAACCTCTATGTAGGTCTTACTTAGACCTACATTTCATAGATTGACAACCCTCAGCAAAAATCAACAGGAAGTTTGCTATTCCCTCTTCAAAACAATTTTTTTGTAAAAACCGGTCACCTTCCTTCAAAAACTATCTCCTCTGAGCGCGTTTGTCGTTTCCGCTTCAAACTAACACAGGAGAGAGATTAAACCCTTGTGTATAAAAGTATAGAACAGCATTTTTCTAACTGCTCCGGTTTTGATTTTATGACCCTTCAAAGAACCGCTGCGCTGCTCTTTTTTCAAGAAGGCTGCTTAAAAGCAGGAAGCACCAGCGTGCCCACACAATGCAGACAAGGTAGGTACACTAGACAAAAGTCTTGGGACACTTCAGACTACCACCGGACAAAAGTATTGGGACACTTATGACTACCACCGGACAAAAGTATTGGGACACTTGGGACTACAACTTGACAAAAGTATTGGGACAATTATGACTACCACTGGACAAAAGTATTGGGACACTTATGACTACCACCGGACAAAAGTATTGGGACACTTATGACTACCACCGGACAAAAGTATTGGGACACTTGGGACTACAACTTGACAAAAGTATTGGGACAATTATGACTACCACTGGACAAAAGTATTGGGACACTTATGACTACCACCGGACAAAAGTATTGGGACACTTATGACTACCACCGGACAAAAGTATTGGGACACTTGGGACTACAACTTGACAAAAGTATTGGGACAATTATGACTACCACTGGACAAAAGTATTGGGACACTTATGACTACCACCGGACAAAAGTATTGGGACACTTATGACTACCACCGGACAAAAGTATTGGGACACTTATGACTACCACCGGACAAAAGTATTGGGACACTTGGGACTACAACTTGACAAAAGTATTGGGACAATTATGACTACCACTGGACAAAAGTATTGGGACACTTATGACTACCACCGGACAAAAGTATTGGGACACTTATGACTACCACCGGACAAAAGTATTGGGACACTTGGGACTACAACTTGACAAAAGTATTGGGACAATTATGACTACCACTGGACAAAAGTATTGGGACACTTATGACTACCACCGGACAAAAGTATTGGGACACTTATGACTACCACCGGACAAAAGTATTGGGACACTTGGGACTACAACTTGACAAAAGTATTGGGACAATTATGACTACCACTGGACAAAAGTATTGGGACACTTATGACTACCACCGGACAAAAGTATTGGGACACTTATGACTACCACCGGACAAAAGTATTGGGACACTTAGGACGACAACTGGACAAAAGTATTGGGACACTTGGGACTAAAACTTAACAAAAGTATTGGGACACTTGGGACTAAAATTTGCCAAAAGTATTGGGACACTTAGGACTACCACTGAACAAAAGTATTGGGAGACTTACGCTTAAAGTGGACAAAAGTATTGGGACACTTAGGACTAAATTTGACAAAAGTATTGGGACACTTACAACTACAACTGAACTAATGTATTTGGACACTTAGGACTAACACTGGACAAAATTATTGGGACACTTAGGACTAAAACTGGCCAAAAGTATTGGGACACTTGGGACTAAAACTTGACAAAAGTTTTGGACACTTACGACTACACCTGGACAAAAGTCTTGGGACACTTAGGACTAACACTTGACAAAAGTATTGGGCCACTTGGGACTAAAACTTGACAAAAGTATTGGAACTCAGAGGACTACCACTGGACAAAAGTATTGGGACGCTTACACTGGACAAAAGTATTTGGACACTTACACTGGACAAAAGTATTGGGACTTTTAGGACTACAACTTGACAAAAGTATTGGGACACTTAGGACTAAAACTGGACAAACGTTTTGGGACACTAAGGACTAAAACTGGACAAAAGTATTGGGACACTTAGGACTACAACTTGACAAAAGTATTGGGACACTTATGACTACCACCGGACAAAAGTATTGGGACACTTAGGACGACAACTGGACAAAAGTATTGGGACACTTGGGACTAAAACTTAACAAAAGTATTGGGACACTTGGGACTAAAATTTGCCAAAAGTATTGGGACACTTATGACTACCACCGGACAAAAGTATTGGGACACTTATGACTACCACCGGACAAAAGTATTGGGACACTTATGACTACCACCGGACAAAAGTATTGGGACACTTAGGACGACAACTGGACAAAAGTATTGGGACACTTGGGACTAAAACTTAACAAAAGTATTGGGAGACTTACGCTTAAAGTGGACAAAAGTATTGGGACACTTAGGACTAAATTTGACAAAAGTATTGGGACACTTACAACTACAACTGAACTAATGTATTGGGACACTTAGGACTAACACTGGACAAAATTATTGGGACACTTAGGACTAAAACTGGCCAAAAGTATTGGGACACTTGGGACTAAAACTTGACAAAAGTATTGGGACACTTGGGACTAAAACTTGACAAAAGTTTTGGACACTTACGACTACACCTGGACAAAAGTCTTGGGACACTTAGGACTAACACTTGACAAAAGTATTGGGCCACTTGGGACTAAAACTTGACAAAAGTATTGGAACTCAGAGGACTACCACTGGACAAAAGTATTGGGACGCTTACACTGGACAAAAGTATTTGGACACTTACACTGGACAAAAGTATTGGGACGCTTACACTGGACAAAAGTATTTGGACACTTACACTGGACAAAAGTATTGGGACTTTTAGGACTACAACTTGACAAAAGTATTGGGACACTTAGGACTAAAACTGGACAAACGTTTTGGGACACTAAGGACTAAAACTGGACAAAAGTATTGGGACACTTAGGACTACAACTTGACAAAAGTATTGGGCCACTTGGGACTCAAACTTGACAAAAGTATTGGGACACTTGACTACAACTTGACATAAGTATTGGGACACTTTGGATTACCACTGGACAAAAGTATTGGGACACTTAGGACTAAAACTGGACAAAAGTATTGGGACACTTACGACGAATACTGGACAAAAGTATTGGGACACTTCGCACTAAAAGTAGACTTAAGTATTGGGACACTTAGGACGACAACTGGACAAAAGTATTGGGACACTTGGGACTAAAACTTAACAAAAGTATTGGGACACTTGGGACTAAAATTTGCCAAAAGTATTGGGACACTTAGGACTACCACTGAACAAAAGTATTGGGAGACTTACGCTTAAAGTGGACAAAAGTATTGGGACACTTAGGACTAAATTTGACAAAAGTATTGGGACACTTACAACTACAACTGAACTAATGTATTGGGAGACTTACGCTTAAAGTGGACAAAAGTATTGGGACACTTAGGACTAAATTTGACAAAAGTATTGGGACACTTACAACTACAACTGAACTAATGTATTTGGACACTTAGGACTAACACTGGACAAAATTATTGGGACACTTAGGACTAAAACTGGCCAAAAGTATTGGGACACTTGGGACTAAAACTTGACAAAAAAATTGGGACACTTGGGACTAAAACTTGACAAAAGTTTTGGACACTTACGACTACACCTGGACAAAAGTCTTGGGACACTTAGGACTAACACTTGACAAAAGTATTGGGCCACTTGGGACTAAAACTTGACAAAAGTATTGGAACTCAGAGGACTACCACTGGACAAAAGTATTGGGACGCTTACACTGGACAAAAGTATTTGGACACTTACACTGGACAAAAGTATTGGGACTTTTAGGACTACAACTTGACAAAAGTATTGGGACACTTAGGACTAAAACTGGACAAACGTTTTGGGACACTAAGGACTAAAACTGGACAAAAGTATTGGGACACTTAGGACTACAACTTGACAAAAGTATTGGGCCACTTGGGACTCAAACTTGACAAAAATATTGGGACACTTGACTACAACTTGACATAAGTATTGGGACACTTTGGATTACCACTGGACAAAAGTATTGGGACATTTAGGACTAAAACTGGACAAAAGTATTGGGACACTTACGACGAATACTGGACAAAAGTATTGGGACACTTCGCACTAAAAGTAGACTTCAGTATTGGGACACTTAGGACTACCACTGGACACAAGTATTGGGACACTTACACTGGACAAAAGTATTGGGACACTTGGGACTAAAACTTGACAAAAGTATTGGGACACTTAGGACTAGCACCTGCCAAATACGCGGGCCCGACCAATGCGGCTTGCAGCTTTAATTGTAATTTATTTTGTGCGCACACTCACTGGTTATTTTGAGTATTTTTTTTTTCAAGAGTATTTTTCTCCAAACATACATCAGACAAAATATGTTCAGTGCACAGCTACTTGGATAAATAAATACACAATATACAATGAACGTATTTTAAATTGTAGTCCCAATTGTGGCATCTTTATAACATATTTTTCTGTAAATGTACAGGATTACTTTTCTTTTTGTATCCTGATTACAGAAACCAGATGGAATGATAATAGCCAATCCATGTCGCTATTGAGTGTTATTGTAGCCTACATCAACCACACCAGTGCTTGTCAGGGAGTGGCCCTAAATCATCTCATTGATTGATTGAGACTTTTATTAGTAGATTGCACAGTACAGTACATATTCCCTACAATTGACCACTAAATGGTAACACCCCAATAAGTTTTTCCACTTGTTTAAGTCCACGTTAATCAATTCATGGTACAAATATATACTATCATCATAATACAGTCATCACACAAGTTAATCATCAGAGTATATACATTGAATTATTGACATTATTTACAATCAATACATACATGCAGGCATGCTCATATAGCTTTTGTCTAACTTACCCTGAAGGCGTCCTGACATCCAGTGTTTGGATCACTTCTAACTTCCTCCAAGTTAGCTGGGAGGATGTTTCAAAGTCTTTCAACTATTTGTTCACCTCATCTTCAGAGGTAATGCTTGATTTAATTTGGGCCCTAAATTGACCCTCTCCTCATAGGTCAGGGGTTGGCAACCCAAAATGTTGAAAGAGCCATATTGGACCAAAAATACAAAAACAAATTTATCTGGAGCCGCAAAAAATTAAAAGCCTTATTACATACAGATAGTGTGTCATGAGATATAAATTGAATTAAGAGGACTTAAAGGAAACTAAATGAGCTCAAATATAGCTACAAATGAGGCATAATGATGCAATATGTACATATAGCTAGCCTAAATAGCATGTTAGCATCGATTAGCTTGCAGTCATGCAGTGACCAAATATGTCTGATTAGCACTCCACACAAGTCAATAACATCAACAAAACTCACCTTTGTGCATTCACGCACAACGTTTAAAGTTTGGTGGACAAAATGAGACAGAAAAAGAAGTGGCATAAAACACGTCCTAGAAAGTCGGAGAAAGTTATACATGTAAACAAACTAAGGTGAGTTCAAGGACCACCAAAATGAGTAGGACAAAACGGCGCTCGCCAAATACTCGAATCAGTGAAACATGTTTAATATAAACAGTGTGCTTTATAACAATTAGGGAGGTTTGTGTCCTGTTTGTCCTCCTACAGAAACCATATTAAAACAAAAAATATATGTTTTTTCCCCCATACTTGCCAACCTTGAGACCTCTGATTTCGGGAGGTGGGGGGTGGGGGCGTGGTTGGGGGCGTGGTTAAGAGGGGAAGACTATATTGACAGCTGGAATTCACCAAGTCAAGTATTTCATACATACATACATACATATATATATATATATGTATGTGTGGGAAAAAAATCACAAGACTATTTCATCTCTACAGGCCTGTTTCATGAGGGGGGGGGGGGGTACCCTCAATCATCAGGAGATTTTAATGGGAGCATTCGCATACCATGGTTTATATAGGGCACAGAGTGGGTGGGTACAGGCTGGCCTAGGGGCGTGGTGATTGGCTCATGTGTTACCTAGGAGGTGTTTCCGTCTATGGCGGCATGTTGTTACAATTTCGCTGCGCTTGTTGAGGGATGACAGGTCTGGACGGTAAATAATAAACAGTTTCTCTTTCAAGCATAGGTTGCATCTTTTATTACCACTATTGTAAGGTGTGCTGGATGCAAGAATTTGCCATGTTATTGAATATTCAACATTATTGTCTTTGAGGTCCCAAATGTGTTTGCTGAGTTCTGTGGTATTTCGCAGGTTTTTGTTCCTGAAAGAAGCCTTGTGATTGTTCCATCTGGTTTTGAATTCACCCTCGGTTAATCCTACATATGTGTCGGATGTGTTAATGTCCTTGCGTATTACCTTAGATTGGTAGACAACTGATGTTTGTAAGCACCCCCCGTTGAGAAGGCAATCAGGTTTCTTTCGACAGTTACAGCCTTTGTTGGTTTTGGAGTCGCTCTGTCTGGGGGCCGACGGCTCATTTGCAATTGTTTTGTTGTTGTTTGAGATGATTTGTCGTATATTGTTCATGCAGCTGTAGCTATATATATATATATATATATATATATATATATATATATATATATATATATATATATATATCCTGAAAATATGCAAACAAAACTGTGTTTAGATGATTGATACTTCAAACTTGCATAAATAAATATTAAGGAATATAACATAACTTGGCTTCTGAGAGCTTCAAAATGTAATGAATAAAATGCTAAAGTTGTCGATAAACAAGCAATTATTTTAATAATTAAATATGGTCATATTAAATGAATTATTATGATCATTTAAAATTAATTATTTCAAATATGTTTATTGTATTGTATAATTCTATGGCTGTATGTAATAAGGAGT
>NC_084574.2:2957500-2990000 GCF_033978685.3 Nerophis lumbriciformis | reverse complement strand
ACAACAAATAAAACAAAAATAAATAAATACAAACTTATAACTGACAGATAAATCTGAATTTATCGAGATATTTAAGGGTTCACAATAATAAAAACAAAAAAATAAAGTATGACTTATTTTTTAACACTTTTATGAGTGGGGCCCAATTGGATCCCTGAGAAACGTAGTGGGATTTTTTTTAAATTGCTCAAAAAATAATAATGAATCAAAATCAATGTTGCTATGAATTATTGCCATAAAAACAAATAAAATAAAAAAAATAAAATAAAAATAATAACTGACAGATACATCTGAATTTATATAGATATTAAAGGGTTCACAATAAAATAAAAATACAAATAAAGTATAACTTATTTTGAACACTTTTATGAGTGGGGCCCTATTCCCTGAGAAACGTAGTGGGATTTTTTTTTAAATTGCTCAAAAAATAATTATGAATCAAAATCAATGTTGTTATGAATTATTGCCATAAAAACAAAATAAAATAAAATAAAATAAAATAACTGACAGATACATCTGAATTTATGTAGATATTTAAGGGTTCACAATAAAATAGAATAAAAAAAGTATGACTTATTTTGAACACTTTTAGGAGTGGAGCCCTGAGAAACGTAGTGGGATTTTTTTTTTAAACTGTCATTGCTCAAAAAATAATAATGACTCAAAATCAATGTTGTTATGAATTAACTCATTGAAGCCTCCAATTCACATCAAAGATGTCATTGAAAATATTTTTTGGGGGTAAATATTGCATATTTTGTGTTTGCCATAAAAACAACAAATAAAACAAAACGAAATAAATACAAACTTATAACTGACAGATAAATCGGAATTTATCGAGATATTTAAGGGTTCACAATAATAAAAACAAAAAAATAAAGTATGACTTATTTTTTAACACTTTTATTTGGATCCCTGAGAAATGTAGTGGGATTTTTTTTAAATTGCTCAAAAAATAATAATGAATGAAAATCAATGTTGTTATGAATTATTGCCATAAAAACAACGAATAAAAAAAATAAAAAAATAACTGACAGATACATCTGAATTTATGTAGATATTTAAGGGTTCACAATAAAATAAAAATTAAAATAAAGTATGACTTATTTTGAACACTTTTAGGAGTGGTGCCCTATTGGATCCCTGAGAAACTTAGTGGGATTTTTTTTAAACTGTCATTGCTCAAAAAATAATAATGACTCAAAATCAATGTTATGAATTAACTCATTGAAGCCTCCAATTCACATCAAAGATGTCATTGAAAATATTTTTTTGGGGAAAATATTGCATATTTTGTGTTTGCCATAAAAACAACAAATAAAACAAAAATAAATAAATACAAACTTATAACTGACAGATAAATCGGAATTTATCTAGATATCTAAGGGTTCACAATAATAAAAACCAAAAAATAAAGTATGACTTATTTTTTACACTTTTATGAGTGGGGCCCAATTGGATCCCTGAGAAACGTAGTGGGATTTTTTTTAAATTGCTCAAAAAATAATAATGAATCAAAATCAATGTTGCTATGAATTATTGCCATAAAAACAAAAAAATAAAATAAAATAAAATAAAAATAATAACTGACAGATACATCTGAATTTATGTAGATATTAAAGGCTTCACAATAAAATAAAAATACAAATAAAGTATAACTTATTTTGAACACTTTTATGAGCGAGGCCCTATTGGATCCCTGAGAAACATAGTGGGATTTTTTTTAAATTGCTCAAAAAATAATAATGAATGAAAATCAATGTTATGAATTATTGCCATAAAAACAAATTAAAAAAATAAAAATAATAACTGACAGATACATCTGAATTTATGTAGATATTAAAGGGTTCACAATAAAATAAAAATACAAATAAAGTATAACTTATTTTGAACACTTTTATGAGCGAGGCCCTATTGGATCCCTGAGAAACATAGTGGGATTTTTTTTAAATTGCTCAAAAAATAATAATGAATGAAAATCAATGTTATGAATTATTGCCATAAAAACAAATAAAAAAAATAAAAAAAATAAAAATAATAACTGACAGATACATCTGAATTTATGTAGATATTAAAGGGTTCACAATAAAATAAAAATACAAATAAAGTGTAACTTATTTTGAACACTTTTATGAGTGAGGCCCTATTGGATCCCTGAGAAATGTAGTGGGATTTTTTTTAAATTGCTCAAAAAATAATAATGAATCAAAATCAATGTTGTTATGAATTATTATTTAAAGCTCCAATTATTTCACATCAAAAATTGCACTTTAAAAAGAGGCATAAAATATAATAAAAACAAACAAAAAAAACTGACAGCTCAGTCGACAGAATTTTACTGCAAAAAAACAAACATTGGTCGTTTTTTTTTTTCTCCAACTTACAGTAATGTGCAGTAAAAAAAACTCCCTAAATTTAAAATATATTGGTAATTTTTACAGTGTACAATTTGATGGATAACTTGCTTCGAAATCATAAGTTAAGCAGATATTTAAGTAAAATTTTGATAATATAATATTTCTTGCAATATTGGACACTATTTTTTCCTCCTGTGAAAGTAGAAAAAAACCCCTAATACTTTTAGTAAGAAAATGAGAAAGTAAGAAAGAAAATATAAGGTATTTTATCGACACATGTTATTTCCAGAACATATAAAGTGACGTGGAGGGCCAGATTTGGCCCGTGGGCCTTGAGTTTGACACATATGTTTTAGAGATTTTAGCATTGAAAAAAAATAAAAATAATACAACTAAATAAAAACCCTTTTTTCTCCCCATCCATCCATTTTCTACCCCTAGGGGACTAGGGCAGGGGTCGGCAACCCAAAATGTTGAAAGAGCCATATTGGAACAAAAATACAAAAAAAATAATCTGTCTGGAGCCGCAAAACATTAAAAGACTTAGATAAGCTCACCTTTGTTCATTCACGCACAGTATAAAACGTTTGGTGGACAAAATGAGACAAAGGAGGAGAGGCATGAAACACGTCTTTCTGTGGCAGCGTCGGAGAAAGTTGTATATGTAAAACAAACTGTTGAGTCACGGTCCACACAACGGTGAGTTCGAGGGCCGCTGAAATTAGTGGGCCAAAACGGCGCTCGCCAAACACTCTCGCCAGTGAAGCATAAACACAAACATATTAAACAGTGGACAGAATTAACATTAAAGTAGAGTAGCGTAGTAGGCCTAAGTCAGGGGTCGGCAACCCGAAATGTTGAAAGAGCCATATTGGACCAAAAATATAAAAAAAAGTAATCTGTCTAAAGCCGCAAAAAATGAAAAGACTTAGATAAGTGTTATAATGATGGCAACACGTGATGTAAATATGCCTGATTAGCGCGCCATAACGAGTCAATTATATCAACAAAGCTCACCTTTGTGCATTCACACACAGCATGAAACGTTTGGTGGACAAAATGAGACAAAGGAGGAGTGGCGTAAAACATGTCTTTCTGTGGCAGCGTTGGAGAAAGTTGTACATGTAAACAAACTGTTGTGTCACAATCCACACAACGGTGAGTTCGAGGTCCGCTGAAATTAGTAGGACAAAACGGCGCTCGGCAAACTCTCTCATCAGTGAAGCATAAACACCATACTTGCCAACCCTCCCGGATTTTCCGGGAGACTCCCGAAATTCAGCGCCTCTCCCGAAAACCTCCCGGGACAAATTTTCTCCCGAAAATCTCCCGAAATTCAGGCGGAGCTGGAGGCCACGCCCCCCTCCAGCTCCATGCGGACCTGAGTGACGTGTTGACAGCCTGGTGTACATGCACATGTGACCCACCCATAATGTGTCACATTGTTGTGTTGATTTATTTAGTTTATTTTGTGGTTTGAATTCGTTTTTGGAGCTGTCATTACACATTTATCAGTATTCACATTGGTCAGTAGGGGGCAATAGGGCGTTTCTTCCCAATTGAATGCTATCACCTGCAGACCGGAAGTGTCTTGTCATTCTGATGAGAGCGACCAGTCTGTGAACAATTGAAACGTCCTGTGTGCTTTTTCCTCCTGTATAACAGGTTAGTTTTGGTGAATCAACTCACTGAATAATATCCATGTGATCTTTTATAAGTTTAAGTACACATTCTGATGGTGGAGCCTAATTCTAAAGTGTTTGTGAGTTGTAGTTTGTATTTGTGAATGAATCCAGTGCACAGCTGCAGAAATCAATACAAAATGGCGACGTGAGTGCGCAATGTTTATATAGGAACTTCTGATCCTGATTCAGACTCCCAAATTAGAGCTCCCGTTTTCTTATTGATTTTGTAATGTCTATTTGTATAATGTGTGTGTTCTGAAATAGTGACAGAGAATAGAACAAGGATGGACAATTCAACCCTTAACTCAACAATGAGTAGAGGAGTGTTATGTGTGTGTATATGTGTAAATAAATGAACACTGAAATTCAAGTATTTATTTTATTTATTTACTTATATATATATATATATATATATATATATATATATATATATATATATATATATATATATATATATATATATATATATATATATAATAAAATATATATGTATACATATATATATATATATAGCTAGAATTCACTGAAAGTCAAGTATTTCTTATATATATATATATATATATATATATATATATATATATATATATATATATATATATATATATATATTAACCACGCCCACAACCACGCCCCCCACCCCACCCCCGACCACGCCCCCCGCCACCCACCCCCTGAAATCGGAGGTCTCAAGGTTGGCAAGTATGATAAACACAAACATATTAAACAGTTTTTAACAGTTAGGAAGCTTTGTGTCGTGTTTGTCCTCCGACAGAAACCATATTACAACACAAAATATACTTTTCACCCCATTTTTTTTTTCTATTTCCATACATTTTTGAAAAAGCTCCATAGAGCCCCCAGGGCAATAGCCGCATGTGGCTCTAGAGTCGCGGGTTGCTGACCGCCGGACTAGGGGCTGCTGGAGCCTATACCAGCTTTTTAAACATTTTTATGACCGAGATCCGGGGACTAAACTTGAGGGGAGCCTTAAAGGTTAAATACAATGTATATATTGACTTGGTTTTGGAAAAAAATACATACCAAAATGACCTACGCATACTTTTATTTTCAGATTATTAGACAAATGGCCCTTGGACTCTGACTAACGGAATGTTCTCCACCGTTTTGTTGGAAGAGCAACTTTTGTAGCAGTGATACAGAAGGAGAAGTATTAGTTGTTGTGGTGATTCCATGACGTTGCAACAGGCGGGTCACACTAATGTGATTACACCTCACAAGTTGCCTGCTGATGGCTGTGTGTGTCTCCTTAGTCGTCTGGGCTTTATTTGTCTGCATTTTACCTGCTAATGATGACTCGGCGTAATCGTAAGTACAAGCACACTGCAAAAAGTCAGTGTTCATAAACAAGAAAAAAAAATACAAAAATGAGGGGTATTTTACTTGAACTAAGCAAAATTATCTGCCAATAGAACAAGAACATTTGGCTTGTCAAGACTTTCCAAAACAAGTAAAATTAGCTAACCTCAATGAACCCAAAAATAGCTTAAAATAAGTATATTCTCACTAATAACAAGTGCACTTTGCTTGGTAGAAAAAACAAACATGAGACCTTTTTGCTCAATATGTTGAAAAATATTCTTAAATGAAGTAAATGCTAGTGCCATTATCTTGACATAATGATATGCGCTCGGCATTACATTTCTTGTAAACCAGCAAACTTATACTAAAAACACCCCTATATGCATACTTGCCAACCCTCCCGGATTTTCCGGGAGACTCCCGAAATTCAGCGCCTCTCCCGAAAACCTCCCGGGACAAATTTTCTCCCGAAAATCTCCCGAAATTCAGGCGGAGCTGGAGGCCACGCCCCCTCCAGCTCCATGCGGACCTGAGTGACGTGTTGACAGCCTGTTCTCACGTCCGCTTTCCCACAATATAAACAGCTAATGATCGAGGGCGAGTTCTTGGTTTCTTATGTGGGTTTATTGTTAGGCAGTTTCATTAACGTCCTCCCAGCGCGGTAACAACACACAACAACAGCGTCTACCGTAAAGCAGTTCGTCTGCCGTAAACAGCAATGTTGTGACACTTTTAAACAGGACAATACTGCCATCTACTGTACATGCATATGTGACCCACCCATAATGTGTCACATTTTTGTGTTGATTTATTTATTTTATTTTGTGCTTTGAATTCGTTTTTGGAGCTGTCATTACACATTTATCAGTATTCACATTGGTCAGTAGGGGGCAGTAGGGCGTTTCTTCCCAATTGAATGCTATCACCTGCAGACCGGAAGTGTCTTGTCATTCTGATGAGCGCGACCAGTCTGTGAACAATTGCAACGTCCTGTGTGCTTTTTCCTCCTGTATAACAGGTTAGTTTTGGTGAATCAACTCACTGAATAATATCCATGTGATCTTTTATAAGTTTAAGTACACATTCTGATGGTGGAGCCTAACTCTAAAGAGTTTGTGAGTTGTAGTTTGTATTTGTGAATGAATCCAGTGCACAGCTGCAGTAATCAATACAAAAAGGCGACGTGAGTGCGCAATGTTTATATAGGAACTTCTGATCCTAATTCAGACTCCCAAATTAGAGCTCCCGTTTTCTTATTGATTTTATAACGTACGTATATTTGTATAATGTGTGTGTTCTGAAATAGTGACAGAGAATAGAACAAGGATGGACAATTCAACCCTTAACTCAACAATGAGTAGATGAGTGGTATGTGTGTGTGTATATGTGTAAATAAATGAACACCGAAATTCAAGTATTTATTTTATTTATATATACAGGTAAAAGCCAGTAAATTAGAATATTTTGAAAAACTTGATTTATTTCAGTAATTGCATTCAAAAGGTGTAACTTGTACATTATATTTATTCATTGCACACAGACTGATGCATTCAAATGTTTATTTCATTTAATTTTGATGATTTGAAGTGGCAACAAATGAAAATCCAAAATTCCGTGTGTCACAAAATTAGAATATTACTTAAGGCTAATACAAAAAAGGGATTTTTAGAAATGTTGGCCAACTGAAAAGTATGAAAATGAAAAATATGAGCATGTACAATACTCAATACTTGGTTGGAGCTCCTTTTGCCTCAATTACTGCGTTAATGCGGCGTGGCATGGAGTCGATGAGTTTCTGGCACTGCTCAGGTGTTATGAGAGCCCAGGTTGCTCTGATAGTGGCCTTCAACTCTTCTGCGTTTCTGGGTCTGGCATTCTGCATCTTCCTTTTCACAATACCCCACAGATTTTCTATGGGGCTAAGGTCAGGGGAATTGGCGGGCCAATTTAGAACAGAAATACCATGGTCCGTAAACCAGGCACGGGTAGATTTTGCGCTGTGTGCAGGCGCCAAGTCCTGTTGGAACTTGAAATCTCCATCTCCATAGAGCAGGTCAGCAGCAGGAAGCATGAAGTGCTCTAAAACTTGCTGGTAGACGGCTGCGTTGACCCTGGATCTCAGGAAACAGAGTGGACCGACACCAGCAGATGACATGGCACCCCAAACCATCACTGATGGTGGAAACTTTACACTAGACTTCAGGCAACGTGGATCCTGTGCCTCTCCTGTCTTCCTCCAGACTCTGGGACCTCGATTTCCAAAGGAAATGCAAAATTTGCATGGTTGGGTGATGGTTTGGGGTGCCATGTCATCTGCTGGTGTCGGTCCACTCTGTTTCCTGAGATCCAGGGTCAACGCAGCCGTCTACCAGCAAGTTTTAGAGCACTTCATGCTTCCTGCTGCTGACCTGCTCTATGGAGATGGAGATTTCAAGTTCCAACAGGACAGTTGGCCAACATTTCTAAAAATCCCTTTTTTGTATTAGCCTTAAGTAATATTCTAATTTTGTGACACACGGAATTTTGGATTTTCATTTGTTGCCACTTCAAATCATCAAAATTAAATGAAATAAACATTTGAATGCATCAGTCTGTGTGCAATGAATAAATATAATGTACAAGTTACACCTTTTGAATGCAATTACTGAAATAAATCAAGTTTTTCAAAAATATTCTAATTTACTGGCTTTTACCTGTATATATATATATATATATATATATATATATAGCTAGAATTCACTGAAAGTCAAGTATTTCTTATATATATATATCTTAACCACGCCCCCAACCACGCCCCCCGCCCCACCCCCGACCACGCTCCCCACCCCCTGAAATCTCGGAGGTCTCAAGGTTGGCAAGTATGCCTATATGTGAGTCAAGGCAGGTGGCCAAATACTTTTGGCAATATAGTGTATATTCCTCTGAAAGCTTCCGACAGGTGAACTAATGACATGCGTGCGGTAAGAGAAGTAGGGCATGAGAAGCTGCAGAGTCAGTTTGACTTCAGCCTCTCCCTTTTCAAACATTGTAACTAAACCTGCTTCAACTGCTTTTTTTTTTAATTTACAATTTCTCCCACGTTGCTGACGCCATCATAAACAATCACACATGTGTGGCACAAGTGTCGAAGTAATAGCAACACCACCGAAACAGGCTCTTTTTAAAAAAAAAATTTTTTTTGATCAAGGCTGAATTTTTATGAGGGAGGAAGACGTCATGCAAAAAGGATGATAAGATCCCCCCCAGACAGACGCTTATTGTTCGTATTGACACGGCTGATGTCATCGCACCCACATCGTGTTTTTAGCAGCTTCAAAGAGCTCCACACTAGAAAATAGTGGCGATAGTGCATGTAATGCTGTTGGTGTCTTGATGGCTCTTTGGCCAGTCTAGTGGTTGACATAGTTGACTTGGTTTTTGACTCTGCCTAGTCGGTGCAAATTCCTTTGAGCGCACATGCAAATGGGATTTACAGTTGAAGATATTAATGATTAGCTAAGTAGATAACACATTGCAGGGCTGGCTAATAATAAATTGTAACATTATGTCTTGGTTGACAAGACTCTCTGGGGCGGTACGTCTGGATTGGCAGACCGGGGGTGGTGGTTCCTCTCTTTAAGAAGGGGAACCGGAGGGTGTGTTCTAACTATCGTGGGATCACACTCCTCAGCCTTCCCGGTAAGGTCTATTCAGGTGTACTGGAGAGGAGGCTACGCCGGATAGTCCAACCTCGGATTCAGGAGGAACAGTGTGGTTTTCGTCCTGGTCGTGGAACTGTGGACCGGCTCTATACTCTCGGCAGGGTCCTTGAGGGTGCATGGGAGTTTGCCCAATCAGTCTACCGTATTTTCCGCACCATAAGCCGCCCTGGGTTATAAGCCGCGCCTTCAATGAACGGCATATTTCAAAACTTTGTCCACCTATAAGCCGCCCCGTGTTATAAGCCGCATCTAACTGCGCTAAAGGAATGTCAAAAAAACAGTCAAATAGGTCAGTCAAACTTTAATAATATATTAAAAACCAGCGTGATGTGGGCGCGCATGGAGTCGTATATCAACATGGACGGAGCTGCGTGAAAAAAGCCACCCGGCCTCTTCGCGTAAACTTCCCTTAACCGCTCGCTCATCTTTTCTTCATCCATCCATCCCTTCGAGTTAGCTTTTATGATGACGCCGGCTGGAAAGGTCTCTTTTGGCTAGGTCTTCCTTTTGAATATCACCATGGGTGGAAGTTTCTGGCCATTAGCATGGCAAGCTAGAACCACAGTGAAGGATGACTTCTCATTCCCTGTGGTGCGAATATTCACCGTACGTGCTCCCGTTGTATCCACAGTGCGGTTCACAGGAATATCAAAAGTCAGTGGAACCTCGTCCATGTTGATAATGTTCTCTGGCCAGATCTTTTTTTCAGCTATCTTGTTTTTACAATATGCACGGAAAGTAGCCAGCTTTTCTTGAAAGTCTTTAGGCAGTTGCTGTGAAATAGTAGTCCGTGTGCGGATGGAGAGATTGCGTCTTTTCATGAACCGGAAACCTGTCGCTTAGTAGGAGCCATTTTGTGGTCTTTACAGATGTAAACACACAAAGGAAATGAAACGTAATATCCGCGCGCTTCTTCTTCTTCTACGGGGGCGGGTGGTTGCTTACAGTAGAAGAAGAAGCGCTTCCTCTTCTATGGGGGCGGGTGCTTACCTTGGCGGTTGCTTGCCGTAGAAGAAGAAGCGCTTCCTCTTCTACGGGGAAAAAAGATGGCGGCTGTTTACCGTAGTTGCGAGACCTAAACTTTATGAAAATGAATCTTAATATTAATCCATATATAAAGCGCACCGGGTTATAAGCCGCACTGTCAGCTTTTGAGTAAATTTGTGGTTTTTGGGTGCGGCTAATAGTGCGGAAAATACGGTACATGTGTTTTGTGGACTTGGAGAAGGCATTCGACCGTGTCCCTCGGGTAGTCCTGTGGGGAATGCTCAGAGAGTATGGGGTATCGGACTGTCTGATTGTGGCGGTCCGCTCCCTGTATGATCAGTGTCAGAGCTTGGTCGGCATTGCCGGCAGTAAGTCGGACACGTTTCCAGTGAGGGTTGGACTCCGCCAAGGCTGCCCTTTGTCACCCATTCTGTTCTGAACTTTTATGGACAGAATTTCTAGGCGCAGTCAAGGCGTTGAGGAGATCTGGTTTGGTTGCTGAAGGATTAGGTCTCTGCTATTTGCAGATGATGTGGTCCTGATGGCTTCATCTGGCCAGGATCTTCAGCTCTCGCTGGATCGGTTCGCAGCCGAGTGTGAAGCGACTGGGATGAGAATCAGCACCTCCAAGTCCGAGTCCATGGTTCTCGCCCGGAAAAGGGTGGAGTGCCATCTCCGGGTTGGGGAGGAGATCTTGCCCCAAGTGGAGGAGTTCAAGTACCTCGGAGTCTTGTTCACGAGTGAGGGAAGAGTGGATGGTGAGATCGACAGGCGGATCGGTGCGGCGTCTTCAGTAATGCGGACGCTGTATCGATCCGTTGTGGTGAAGAAGGAGCTGAGCCGGAAGGCAAAGCTCTCAATTTACCGGTCGATCTACGTTCCCATCCTCACCTATGGTCATGAGCTTTGGGTTATGACCGAAAGGACAAGATCACGGGTACAAGCGGCCCAAATGAGTTTCCTCCGCCGGGTGGCGGGGCTCTCCCTTAGAGATAGGGTGAGAAGCTCTGCCATCCGGGGGGAGCTCAAAGTAAAGCCGCTGCTCCTCCACATGGAGAGGAGCCAGATGAGGTGGTTCGGGCATCTGGTCAGGATGCCACCCGAACGCCTCCCTAGGGAGGTGTTTAGGGCACGTCCGACCGGTAGGAGGCCGCGGGGAAGACCCAGGACACGTTGGGAAGACTATGTCTCCCGGCTGGCCTGGGAACGCCTCGGGGTCCCACAGGAAGAGCTGGACGAAGTGGCTGGGGAGAGGGAAGTCTGGGCTTCCCTGCTTAGGCTGCTGCCCCCGCGACCCGACCTCGGATAAGCGGAAGAAGATGGATGGATGGATGGAACATTATGCCTTTAAAAAATGGGTTTTGCGCGGTGGCGGGCCGTGCGTTTCCCACCTAGGCCTTTAGTGATGTCCCACTTCAATGATGACCTCTCAAAATACCATCATTGATGTCAGCACATGACCTTTGCTGCTGAAATACTATACAGGAACACATTTACTGAGCATTGAAACACATCAACAGTGTACAAAACGGGTTATTTTCTGGTGCATTTTAAAATTCAATAAGTGAAGTGAATTATAATAATAATAATAATAACTGGGATTTATATAGCGCTTTTCTAAGTACCCAAAGTCGCTTTACATGTAGAACCCATCAATCATTCACACCTGGTGGTGGTAAGCTACTTTCATAGCCACAGCTGCCCTGGGGTAGACTGACGGTCTATATAATTATATTTATATAGCGCTTTTCTCTAGTGACTCAAAGCGCTTTACATAGTGAAAGCCAATATCTGAGTTACATTTAAACCTTGTGTAATGTTCATATTGTTGTTACTCAGCCAGCGTTTGTGGGTCTGATTTACCCGTTGCATTTTGTGCCTTTTAATGCCTCACAATCAAACACTTTTATGTTAAAATACCAGGGGTGTAACGGTACACAAACATTTCGGTTCGGTACGTACCTCGGTTTAGAGGTCACGGTTCGGTTCATTTTCGGTACAGTAAGAAAACAACAAAATATACATTTTTGGGTTATTTATTTACCAAATTTGCAAAATCTTCCACCAAAAATATTTTTCTTAGTGTAATATTTGATGTGAAGTAATGGGAACCTTGGATAGGTCAATAATTCATAATAACATTGATTTTGATTCAATATTATGTTTTGAGCAATGACAGTTTGAAAGAAAAAAAAAACAGCTTTGTTTTATTAGTCAACATTGCAACTTTTTCTAAATGACATTTAACCTTTAAGCTTTTTTATTTGTTATGTTTTTGTTTATTTTAATAGTATTTTTAGAATGGGCCTTTAAAACATTAGCTGTGGGCCGCAAAATGGCCTCCGGGGCACACTTTTGACACCCCTGCTATAGATAATAAAAAATTAAATGTGATAAATCTATGGATAAAAAGCAGAGCCTGGCGACGCATGCGCGTTTATCATAACTCTCTCTCTCTCTCTCTGTCTCTGCCCCTCCCTCACAATTTGTTTTGTTTTTAACCCCTTCTTAACCCTGAACGTACATTGAAAATACACGCAACCCTAACACAAAATGCCGGACATTTGAGGCATTTAAGAAACTCCGCCCTGACAGCTCCGCAAAAGAGGACATGTCCGGTGAAAAGAGGACGTATGGTCAGTCTATCCTAGCCCGTTAGCTGCTAGCATGCCGTGTGTTGTGCCTCGGTGTGCATTGTTTACACAACGTGCGTTACGCTACTTAATATGTCCGTGTGGAAACTCGTTCGGTACACCTCCGAACCGAACCGGAACCCCCGTACCGAAACGGTTCAATACAAATACACGTACCGTTACACCCCTATACAATACTGAACAGATGTTTACCTTATCCCAATAAACATCTGTTCAGTATTTTAACATCAAAGTGTTTGATTGTGAGGCATTAAAAGCCACAAAATGCAACGGGTCCATCAGACCCACAAACGCCTGCGGTTCCCACACAAGGTTGCAACATTGTTTGTCAACATTGTCTGCTCTCATTTTCTCGCACATTTGACCCTCTGATGTTCTGTGTACCTACACAGAACGTCAATTTCCACACTTCTGTTAGCCATGGGTCCAGTGGACCCGGACATCTTATATGTAACATAAATGTGTATGGTGTGTGGTCATTAAATATGTATTCTGATATATGTTCTTCACAGAAAATGAGCCAAAGTCAGTGAGTCTCAGTTTGAAAAATTAATTAATTGTATAATTTTTTCTTTTAATAAAAAATGAAAACGGGTCCCACAGACCCGAACACCACACAAGGGTTAAAGCAGTGTGGGTGGCACTGAGGGCAGGTGGGTAAAGTGTCTTGCCCAAGGACACAACGGCAGTGACTGGGATGGCGGAAGCGGGAATCGAACCTGGAACCCTCAAGTTGCCAGCACGGTAACTGTACCAACCGAGCTATACCGCTTCGCATCAGCAATTAAAAGATATCTTGTGTTGTACTGTCGAAATGAAAATTGCTAAAAAACATATTAAATGTGACAAAATAAAGGAATAAAATATTTGAACTCACCATTTGTAGCACCCATTGGACGCCGTATGAGCCAGTTTTACCGCTCGTAGTCGCTGGATTCCAGTGGAAGTGGCAGCTGAGCTAGATTCTGGGGTTGGCCAACATGGTCTCACAAGATGTACTCTCTCAGCTGCAGCCTATTTCACTTTTTTTTGAATACACACAAAATATGCAATATTTACCCTCAAAATATTTCAAAGTGGAATATTTGATGTGAAGTAAATAGGTCAATAATTCATAACAGATTTTGATTCATTATTTTTTTTTTTTTTTAGCAATTAGTTAAAAAATCCCACTAAAAGCCTCAGAGATCCAAAAGTGTTAAAAATAATATTTTTGTTTTACTTTAAACCCTTAAATCTGCAGATCAACTTCAGATGTATTTGTTGATTATAAGTTTATATTTGTTTGATTTATTCAGTTTTTGTCATACAAAACTTTTTTTTTTATTACACACAAAATATGCAATATTTACCCCCAAAATATTTCAATGTGGAATATTTGATGTGAAGTAAATAGGTCAATAATTCATAACATAGATTTTGATTCATTATTATTTTTTGAGCAATAACAGCTTTAAAAAAAAAAGGCTTTGTGTTATTAGAGTCAACATTGTAACTTTTTCCTGTTACATTTCACCTGTTTGCTCTTTTATTACACTTTTTATATTTTTTTCCCCCCATAATAGTATTTTTAGAATATTAGCTGTGAATGAAGCGATAATGTCAGGCTGAAAGTGAGCTTTAAAGAAGTGTGTTTTCCTCCCTGCTGTGTTGTCCTTCAGTGGCTCCACGTGTAGCTTTAAATATTTCAGCAGCTTTTGTTGCCTCCGTCGGCCGGTGTGTGTGTCGCCATGGCTACCATGTATGTGAATGGAGATATTTAGTCCGTGGAGAACATTACGGGCGTGTCTCGCCATCAGCTATTTGCAAAGGCCACACCTGTGAGAGTGGCAGAAATGTGAGGAGAAAACCTCCCTTGGGGGAAACTTTTCTTTTCAATCTTTGCTTCGCTGCTCTCGGCCTGGACTTGTTTGTTTTTCTTCTTTGACTTGTTGGCAGCTACACTGGAAAACGACTTGCATTCTGTGGGAGTGCGAGTACATACATGGAATTGTGTAAAAGACTCAAAACTGTCATTAATGTCGAGGCAAACCTAATTGATTTGAGTGTTAAAAATTACATACATGTGTCCGTTAGGATTTCTAAAGACACTAAATTGTCTTTGAAGTGTACAAACACGTTTGTTTGGTGCTTGAAGACTCACATTTTTACTGAATATTTGGTTTAGGGTTAGGGTTAGGGTGGGTTAGGGTTAGGGTGGGTTAGGGTTAGGGTTAGGGTGGGTTAGGGTTAGGGTGGGTTAGGGTAGGTTTAGGGTTAGGGTTAGGGTGTTTGGTGCTTGAAGACTCACATTTGTACTGAATATTTGCTTTAGTGTCGTCAATTCTGTTTGTTGATGAGTGAAGGATCTTTGATGTTGGGGAACATCCATCCATTCATTTTCTACCGCAGTTTTATTCATGAAAACATACCAAAATACAATATGTATGTGCATTTACAGTATGCAACACATACAGGTTGTCAAAAAGGGTACTATACTCTGTTTGAAAAGTACCAGTTCCCGGGCATTGTGACATTGCTGGGTATACGAGCAGAGGAGCATGTTCGGCAGCGCGCACACACTGAGTGCTGTCGGAGGCAGATATTTACATATATCCGAATTTAAGTGTTACTTCTTTTTATTTCATAATCATATTACAAAACAGCTAGTGTTTTTCTTCCAATTGTGGTCTTTTGGTTGTCTGCAACACTGTGTGCTTAACCTTGAATGCGGAATGTTATAAAGAGAGATAATGGGCATTTGTTTTGGCTAGAGAGACATGACTGCCAGGGACTTAAGAGGGGAGAGGGTTTTTTTCGGAGGGGCAGACCATTTTAGCGAAGCGATTGAATGTTCTATGCTGGACTGGTCTCAATGTATATATGCAAAGCTTTGCAAATATATTACAAAATACCTATTCAGCTTTAAGTGTCGTAAAGAGCTTGGGAGCGACTTGTGACTTGAATTCCCTGGGAGGAACAACTGGTCCGAAACGCAACAGTACTTACAAGCAGACACAGTGTGTAGACAGAAAAGGGAGAATGGACGCATTTTTGGTGTAAAAAGTAAAGATAAAGGTGAAGTTATAACACTGAAACACCCTGAGGAAGAGGTGATTTAAACATGGCTAGCTAGTTAGCGGCTAACACCCGTCTGCAGTCTTTTAGCTACTTCTAAATCACTAATCCTCGCCTCCATGGCGACAAAGTAAGTTTCTTACAAATATCATTATCACTGGAGGACGAGGAATAGCTAAACATGCTTCACTACACATCGTAGGAGGATACAATAGCTTACCGCCGTCACAATGTAAACAAACGCCATGGGTGGATCTACACCTGACATCCACTGTAATGATACCAAGTACAGGAGCGTATATAGTCGACACTACTATGATTACATCGATATTTTTTATCGTCACAAAATCCATCCATCCATCCATTTGCTACTGCTTATTCCCTTCGGGGTCACGGGGGGCGCTGGAGCCTATCTCAGCTACAATCGGGCGGAAGGCGGGGTACACCCTGGACAAGTCGCCACCTCATCACAAAATCTTAAAAAAAAATTCATATTATGTTTATAAACAAACTCAGAAAACTGTGCGGCTGCGTTGACCCTGGATCTCAGGAAACAGAGTGGACCGACACCAGCAGATGACATGGCACCCCAAACCATCACCCAACCATGCAAATTTTGCATTTCCTTTGGAAATCGAGGTCCCAGAGTCTGGAGGAAGACAGGAGAGGCACAGGATCCACGTTGCCTGAAGTCTAGTGTAAAGTTTCCACCATCAGTGATGGTTTGGGGTGCCATGTCATCTGCTGGTGTCGGTCCACTCTGTTTCCTGAGATCCAGGGTCAACGCAGCCGTCTACCAGCAAGTTTTAGAGCACTTCATGATTCCTGCTGCTGACCTGCTCTATGGAGATGGAGATTTCAAGTTCCAACAGGACTTAGCGCCTGCACACAGCGCAAAATCTACCCGTGCCTGGTTTACGGACCATGGTATTTCTGTTCTAAATTGGCCCGCCAACTCCCCTAACCTTAGCCCCATAGAAAATCTGTGGGGTATTGTGAAAAGGAAGATGCAGAATGCCAGACCCAAAAACGCAGAAGAGTTGAAGGCCACTATCAGAGCAACCTGGGCTCTCATAACACCTGAGCAGTGCCAGAAACTCATCGACTCCATGCCACGCCGCATTAACGCAGTAATTGAGGCAAAAGGAGCTCCAACCAAGTATTGAGTATTGTACATGCTCATATTTTTCATTTTCATACTTTTCAGTTGGCCAACATTTCTAAAAATCCCTTTTTTGTATTAGCCTTAAGTAATATTCTAATTTTGTGACACACGGAATTTTGGATTTTCATTTGTTGCCACTTCAAATCATCAAAATTAAATGAAATAAACATTTGAATGCATCAGTCTGTGTGCAATGAATAAATATAATGTACAAGTTACACCTTTTGAATGCAATTACTGAAATAAATCAAGTTTTTCAAAGTATTCTAATTTACTGGCTTTTACCTGTATATATATATATGTATGAAATACCTGACTTGGTGAATTCTAGCTGTCAATATACTCCTCCCTCTTAACCACGCCCCGCCCCACCCGACCACGCCCCCCAGCCCCAACCCCCACCTCCCGAAATTGGAGGTCTCAAGGTTGGCAAGTATGCGACTTATACTCCGAAATAAACGGTATTAAGAATACATCCACATGTATTTGGTGGGCTGACATACGACAGGCAGTGCGTGCTGAGCAGCCGTCAGTGTGTTATTTCCAAGGACGCGTCATGTGACCGTATGACACAATTCCCACGATGCACGGCGTGGCAGCTGTAGCCCCTCCCCCCTCCCTTGTCACATCCCCACTCTAATTGGACGGGACAATGGTCTCATCCCGCCAGGCGGGAATGTTGAAGGCACCCAACTTCCTTCAAGGAGCGCGAGGAGCGCTGACGTGTGATTGGTGGAAGGCTCCGCCTCTCGCCTGCCCCATGTGGAAGTAGTTGCTGTCATGGTTATATTTACTGTGGACTTTCTCTCACCCTCCCTCCCTTCTTGGAGTCTCCTCCTCCGTCCATGTGCTTGTGGGAGCTGCTTACTCACGTCCAGTCACTTCCCAACAAGCCTCTCCTCCCCACACGCACGCTAAAAGCCTTCTTTTTCTGTCTTCAATGTAGCATGAGGACGTCCCGCGTCTGAAGATGCTCCAGCAAAGGTAAGAATATTTGCCCTGACTTGCATTCCTTGGCAGGAATGTCTCCTCTAACTCAAAGCAGATGTTTCAGCAAGTTAACAACGCTGAAGAAGGGAGTCGCTACTGAGTTGACCTCCCAAGTGGATATAATACACTTTGTCTGTCATTAAATCCACTAAGTGTGGAGTGTTTTGTCCTCAAGTCCACTTGAAACATGCATCTCCGACAGCCATCAGACTGTATAATGCATATGTTCCTTTTGACTGTACATTTATAATGTATTCACATGTGAATAATGCTGTATAATAGACTGTATTTATATTATTTACATGTGAATAATGCTGCATAATAGACTGTATTTATATTATTCACATGTGAATAATGCTGTATAATAGACTGTATTTATATTATTCACATGTGAATAATGCCGTATAATAGACTATATTTATATTATTCACATGTGAATAATGCTGGAAAATATACTATATTTACATTATTCACATGTGAATAATGCTGTATAATAGACTGTATTTATATTATTCACGTGTGAATAATGCTTTATAATAGAATGTATTTATGTTATTCACATGTGAATAATGCTGCATAATAGGCTGTATTTATATTATTTACATGTGAATAATGCTGTATAATAGACTGTATTTATATTATTCACATGTGAATAATGCTGTATAATAGACTGTATTTATATTATTCACATGTGAATAATGCTGTATAATAGACTGTATTTATGTTATTCACATGTGAATAATGCTGTATAATAGACTGTACTTATATTATTCACATGTGAATAATGCTGTATAATAGACTGTATTTATATTATTCACATGTGAATAATGCTGTATAATAGACTGTATTTATGTTATTCACATGTGAATAATGCTGTATAATAGACTGTATTTATATTATTCACATGTGAATAATGCTGTATAATAATCATTGGTACTTTAACTTTAACTTTAACTTTAATAGACTGTATTTATATTATTCACATGTGAATAATGCTGGAAAATATACTATATTTACATTATTCACATGTGAATAATGCTGTAAAATAGACTGTATTTATATTATTCACATGTGAATAATGCTGTATAATTGACTGTATTTATATTATTCACATGTGAATAATGCTGTATAATAGACTGTATTTATGTTATTCACATGTGAATAATGCTGTATAACAGACTGTATTTATATTATTCACATGTGAATAATGCTGTAAAATAGACTGTATTTATATTATTCACATGTGAATAATGCTGTATAATAGACTGTATTTATATTATTCACATGTGAATAATGCTGTATAATAGACTGTATTTATATTATTCACATGTGAATAATGCTGTATAATAGACTGTATTTATATTATTCACATGTGAATAATGCTGTATAATAGACTATTTATATTATTCACATGTGAACAATGCTGTATAATAGACTGTATTTATATTATTCACATGTGAACAATGCTGTATAATAGACTGTATTTATATTATTCACATGTGAATAATATAAATACAGTCTATTATACAGCATTATTCACATTTGAATAATGCCGTATAATAGACTATATTTATATTATTCACATGTGAATAATGCTGTATAATAGACTGTATTTATATTATTCACATGTGAATAATGCCGTATAATAGACTATATTTATATTATTCACATGTGAATAATGCTGGAAAATATACTATATTTACATTATTCACATGTGAATAATGCTGTATAATAGACTGTATTTATATTATTCACATGTGAATAATGCTGTATAATAGACTGTATTTATGTTATTCACATGTGAATAATGCTGCATAATAGACTGTATTTATATTATTCACATGTGAATAATGCTGTATAATAGACTGTATTTATATTATTCACATGTGAATAATGCTGCATAATAGACTGTATTTATATTATTCACATGTGAATAATGCTGTATAATAGACTGTATTTATATTATTCACATGTGAATAATGCTGTATAATAGACTGTATTTATATTATTCACATGTGAATAATGCTGTATAATAGACTGTATTTATATTATTCACATGTGAATAATGCTGTATAATAGACTGTATTTATATTATTCACATGTGAATAATGCTGTATAATAGACTGTATTTATGTTATTCACATGTGAATAATGCTGGAAAATATACTATATTTACATTATTCACATGTGAATAATGCTGTAAAATAGACTGTATTTATATTATTCACATGTGAATAATGCTGTATAATTGACTGTATTTATATTATTCACATGTGAATAATGCTGTATAATAGACTGTATTTATGTTATTCACATGTGAATAATGCTGTATAACAGACTGTATTTATATTATTCACATGTGAATAATGCTGTAAAATAGACTGTATTTATGTTATTCACATGTGAATAATGCTGTATAATAGACTGTATTTATGTTATTCACATGTGAATAATGCTGTATAATAGACTGTATTTATATTATTTACATGTGAATAATGCTGTATAATAGACTGTATTTATATTACTCACATGTGAATAATGCTGTATAATAGACTGTATTTATGTTATTCACATGTGAATAATGCTGTATAATAGACTGTACTTATATTATTCACATGTGAATAATGCTGTATAATAGACTGTATTTATATTATTCACATGTGAATAATGCTGTATAATAGACTGTATTTATGTTATTCACATGTGAATAATGCTGTATAATAGACTGTATTTATATTATTCACATGTGAATAATGCTGTATAATAGACTGTGTTTATATTATTCACATGTGAATAATATAAATACAGTCTATTATACAGCATTATTCACATTTGAATAATGCCGTATAATAGACTATATTTATATTATTCACATGTGAATAATGCTGTATAATAGACTGTATTTATATTATTCACATGTGAATAATGCTGTATAATAGACTGTATTTATATTATTCACATGTGAATAATGCTGTATAATAGACTGTATTTATATTATTCACATGTGAATAATGCTGTATAATAGACTGTATTTATATTATTCACATGTGAATAATGCTGCATAATAGACTGTATTTATATTATTTACATGTGAATAATGCTGTATAATAGACTGTATTTATATTATTCACATGTGAATAATGCTGTATAATAGACTGTATTTATATTATTCACATGTGAATAATGCTGCATAATAGACTGTATTTATATTATTCACATGTGAATAATGCTGTATAATAGACTGTATTTATATTATTCACATGTGAATAATGCTGTATAATAGACTGTATTTATATTATTCACATGTGAATAATGCTGTATAATAGACTGTATTTATATTATTCACATGTGAATATTGCTGTATAATAGACTGTATTTATGTTATTCATATGTGAATATTGCTGTATAATAGACTGTATTTATATTATTCACATGTGAACAATGCTGTATAATAGACTGTATTTATATTATTCACATGTGAATAATTCTGTATAATAGACTATATTATTCACATGTGAACAATGCTGTATAATAGACTGTATTTATATTATTCACATGTGAATAATATAAATACAGTCTATTATACAGCATTATTCACATTTGAATAATGCCGTATAATAGACTATATTTATATTATTCACATGTGAATAATGCTGGAAAATATACTATATTTACATTATTCACATGTGAATAATGCTGTATAATAGACTATATTTATATTATTCACATGTGAATAATGCTGTATAATAGACTATATTTATATTATTCACATGTGAATAATGCTGTATAATAGACTGTATGTATATTATTCACATGTGAATAATGCTGTATAATAGACTGTATTTATATTATTCACATGTGAATAATGCTGTATAATAGACTGTATTTATATTATTCACATGTGAATAATGCTGTATAATAGACTGTATTTATATTATTCACATGTGAATAATGCTGCATAATAGACTGTATTTATATTATTCACATGTGAATAATGCTGTATAATAGACTGTATTTATATTATTCACATGTGAATAATGCTGCATAATAGACTGTATTTATATTATTCACATGTGAATAATGCTGTATAATAGACTGTATTTATATTATTCACATGTGAATAATGCTGTATAATAGACTGTATTTATATTATTCACATGTGAATAATGCTGTATAATAGACTGTATTTATGTTATTCACATGTGAATAATGCTGTATAATAGACTGTATTTATATTATTCACATGTGAATAATGCTGCATAATAGACTGTATTTATATTATTCACATGTGAATAATGCTGTATAATAGACTGTATTTATATTATTCACATGTGAACAATGCTGTATAATAGACTGTATTTATATTATTCACATGTGAATAATATAAATACAGTCTATTATACAGCATTATTCACATTTGAATAATGCTGTATAATAGACTGTATTTATATTATTCACATGTGAATAATGCTGCATAATAGACTGTATTTATATTATTCACATGTGAATAATGCTGTATAATAGACTGTATTTATATTATTCACATGTGAATAATGCTGTATAATAGACTGTATTTATGTTATTCACATGTGAATAATGCTGCATAATAGACTGTATTTATATTATTCACAAGTGAATAATGCTGTATAATAGACTGTATTTATATTATTCACATGTGAATAATGCTGTAAAATAGACTGTATTTATATTATTCACATGTAAAAAATACCTCAGTGTTTGTTGTCTATTGTGAGCGAATTGTGGTGCTGAATTTCCCCCAGGGATCAATAAAGTACATAGTGGATCTAACATAATAGAGAGAGTCCAGTCCATAGTGGATCTAACATAATAGTGAGAGTCCAGTCCATAGTGGATCTAACATAATAGTGGGAGTCCAGTCCATAGTGGATCTAACATAATAGTGTGAGAGTCCAGTCCATAGTGGATCGAACATAATATTGTGAGAGTCCAGTCCATAGTGGATCTAACATAATAGTGAGAGTCCAGTCCATAGTGGATCTAACATAATAGTGAGAGTCCAGTCCATAGTGGATCTAACATAATAGTGAGAGTCCAGTCCATAGTGGATCTAACATAATAGTGAGAGAGTCCAGTCCATAGTGGATCTAACATAATAGTGAGAGAGTCCAGTCCATAGTGGATCTAACATAATAGTGTGAGAGTCCAGTCCAAAGTGGATCTAACATAATAGTGAGAGTCCAGTCCATAGTGGATCTAACATAATAGTGAGAGAGTCCAGTCCATAGTGGATCTAACATAATAGTGAGAGAGTCCAGTCCATAGTGGATCTAACATAATAGTGAGAGAGTCCAGTCCATAGTGGATCGAACACAATATTGTGAGAGTCCAGTCCATAGTGGATCTAACATAATAGTGAGAGAGTCCAGTCCATAGTGGATCGAACACAATATTGTGAGAGTCCAGTCCATAGTGGATCTAACATAATAGTGAGAGAGTCCAGTCCATAGTGGACCGAACACAATATTGTGAGAGTCCAGTCCATAGTGGATCTAACATAATAGTGAGAGTTCAGTCCATAGTGGATCTAACATAATAGTGTAAGAGTCCAGTCCATAGTGGATCTAACATAATAGTGAGAGTCCAGTCCATAGTGGATCTAACATAATAGTGAGAGTCCAGTCCATAGTGGATCTAACATAATAGTGAGAGTCCAGTCCATAGTGGATCTAACATAATAGTGAGAGAGTCCAGTCCATAGTGGATCTTACATAATAGTGAGAGAGTCCAGTCCATAGTGGATCTAACATAATAGTGAGAGAGTCCAGTCCATAGTGGATCTAACATAATAGTGAGAGTCCAGTCCATAGTGGATCTAACATAATAGTGTGAGAGTCCTGTCCATAGTGGATCTAAAGTAATAATTGTATGAAAAAAAAGGCCTTGAGTTTGACTCCTGTGGTAGTGTGTAGTTCCTCGTAACTGGTTAGTTACTTTATTTGTGTAGAGTACTGGGTCGTCTAGTCGTGAGTTATGTCATGTTGCCTCGGATGGCTCCAGAAGGTTCTTAGTGTTGTCACAGCAAAGCAAAAGTCCTGCTCCAGCCCACTAGTCCACTAGTCCAACCACAACAAGTGTCCAAATATAGACACCTTGCCAATTTCCAAAAAAGTTTTGGAAAACTTGGGCGTAGTGTGAGCTCCACTCACAACTATTTGACAGTTGGCTCTCAAGTCATGTGACCTCACTGGATATTGTCCCTGCATGCCTCGCATAGCTGCAGCGCGGCCATGCAGCAGGGAGGGGTGAACTATGCACAATGTTTCTGGAGATGTGGCTTTTTTTCTCTCCCTCAGACCTCTGAACCGGTGTGTTTCCCCGCCCTTACAGGTCTTGTGTGGCTAGGCTGTCTCCCGTGGTTACGCTCGCACCCACTCAGCAGTCATGGACGCTTGTGACATGGTGAAAGCCACATGAGAGCCCGCCCGCCGCGATGGCTTCCATGGTTGCCAACGGAAACCAAGATGGGCAGTCTCTGGTGCTGCAAGGCGTGGACCCGGAGACCTGCATGATTGTCTTCAAGAACCACTGGGCTCAGGTAAATGTCACTCACTGCCCCCCCCCTACTGGTGAAGTCTGCAATAACACCTCCTTAAAACAACACCCGTAAAAAGCACTTTACATTGAGTAAACAACCTCAAAGTGCTACAGTGTATAAAAAATAAATCAAATAAAAAATAAAAAGATAATAAAAAATAAAAAAAAATAAAAACTAGAACAGCCAAATAGCTAAAACTAGTATGCATATATCTAAAAAAAAAGGCTTTTTTTAAAAAAAAAGAAGGGTTTTTAAGCCTTTATTAAAAGCATCCACAGTCTGTGGTGCCCTCAGGTGGTCAGGGAGAGCGTTCCACAGACTCCTCCACTCTCTTGGTAGTTTTCCTCCATCAACCCCACTACAATATAATAGAAAAAAAAAAAAATTGGTATAAATTTTGTGTGACTGCTGAAGACCCAAATCCGATTTGAAATGCTAACAAATTAGCAGGACGGCGAGATAGCGTCAAGTAACAAAAGAATATGAGCAAAATGAGCTAACAAAAAGCTAGCATGCTAACAGCACTATGCTAACATTCTAACAATAGCATGCTTACGGTTAACAGGAGTGAAATACCAAAATAGATGACACTGAGGCGTAAATTAGCTAAAAAAGATAGCATTCTGATAGCGTCAAGTAACAAAAAAATATGAGCAAAAGGAGCTAACAAAAAGCTAGCGTGCTAACATTTTAACAATAGTAGGCTTACGGTTAACAGGAGTGAAATACCAAAATACATGACACTGAGGCGTAAATTAGCTAAAAAAGATAGCATTCTAACTAATATGCTAGATAGCATATTAGATAGTAACCCCCCCCCCCCCCCCCCCCCCGGGTTACCCACATATGCGGTCCTCTCCAAGGTTTCTCATAGTCATTCACATCGACGTCCCACTGGGGTGAGTTTTTCCTTGCCCTTATGTGGGCTTTGTACCGAGGATGTCGTTGTGGCTTGTGCAGCCCTTTGAGACACTTGTGATTTAGGGCTATATAAATAAAGATTGATTGATTGATTGATTGATAGCGTCAAGTAACAAAAAATATGAGCAAAATGAGCTAAAAAAAGCTAGCGTGCTAACAGTACTATGCTAACATTCTAACAATAGCAGGCTTACGGTTAACAGGAGTGAAATACCAAAATAGATGACACTGAGGCGTAAATTAGCTAAAAAAGATAGCATTCTGCTAGATAGCGTCAAGTAACAAAAAAATATGAGCAAAAGGAGCTAACAAAAAGCTAGCGTGCTAACAGTACTATGCTAACATTCTAACAATAGCAGGCTTACGGTTAACAGGAGTGAAATACCAAAATAGATGACACTGAGGCGTAAATTAGCTAAAAAAGATAGCATTCTAACTAATATGCTAGATAGCGTCAAGCAACAAAAAAATATGAGCAAAATGAGCTAACAAAAAGCTAGCGTGCTAACAGTACTATGCTAACATTCTAACAATAGCAGGCTTACGGTTAACAGGAGTGAAATACCAAAATAGATGACACTGAGGCGTAAATTAGCTAAAAAAGATAGCATTCTGATAGCGTCAAGTAACAAAAAAATATGAGCAAAATGAGCTAACAAAAAGCTAGCGTGCTAACAGTACCATGCTAACATTCTAACAATAGCAGGCTTACGGTTAACAGGAGTGAAATACCAAAATAGATGACACTGAGGCGTAAATTAGCTAAAGAAGATAGCATTCTAACTAATATGCTAGATAGCGTCAAGTAACAAAAAAAAATGAGCAAAATGAGCTAACAAAAAGCTAGCATGCTAACAGTACTATGCTAACATTCTAACAATAGCAGGCTTACGGTTAACAGGAGTGAAATACCAAAATAGATGACACTGAGGCGTAAATTAGCTAAAAAAGATAGCATTCTAACTAATATGCTAGATAGCGTCAAGTAACAAAAAAATATGAGCAAAATGAGCTAACAAAAAGCTAGCGTGCTAACAGTATTATGCTAACATTCTAACAATAGCATGCTTACGGTTAAGAGGAGTGAAATACCAAAATAGATGACACTGAGGCGTAAATTAGCTAAAAAAGATAGTATTCTGCTAGATAGCGTCAAGTAACAAAAAATATGAGCAAAATGAGCTAACAAAAAGCTGGCGTGCTAACAGTACTATGCTAACATTCTAACAATAGCAGGCTTACAGTTAACAGGAGTGAAATACCAAAATAGATGACACTGAGGCGTAAATTAGCTAAAAAAGATAGCATTCTAACTGTAATATGCTAGATAGCGTCAAGTAACAAAAAAATATGAGCAAAATGAGCTAACAAAAAGCTAGCGTGCTAACAGTACTATGCTAGCATTATAACAATAGCAGGCTTACGGTTAACAGGAGTGAAATACCAAAATAGATGACACTGAGGCGTAAATTAGCTAAAAAAGATAGCATTCTGATAGCGTCATGTAACAAAAAAATATGAGCAAAATGAGCTAACAAAAAGCTAGCGTGCAAACAGTACCATGCTAACATTCTAACAATAGCAGGCTTACGGTTAACAGGAGTGAAATACCAAAATAGATGACACTGAGGCGTAAATTAGCTAAAAAAAGATAGCATTCTAACTGTAATATGCTAGATAGCGTCAAGTAACAAAAAAATATAAGCAAAAGGAGCTAACAAAAAGCTGGCGTGCTAACAGTACTATGCTAACATTCTAACAATAGCAGGCTTACGGTTAACAGGAGTGAAATACCAAAATAGATGACACTGAGGCGTAAATTAGCTAAAAAAAGATAGCATTCTGATAGCGTCAAGTAACAAAAAAATATGAGCAAAATGAGCTAACAAAAAGCTGGCGTGCAAACAGTACTATGCTAACATTCTAACAATAGCAGGCTTACGGTTAACAGGAGTGAAATACCAAAATAGATGACACTGAGGCGTAAATTAGCTAAAAAAAATAGCATTCTGATAGCGTCAAGTAACAAAAAAATATGAGCAAAATGAGCTAACAAAAAGCTGGCGTGCTAACAGTACTATGCTAACATTCTAACAATAGCATGCTTACGGTTAACAGGAGTGAAATACCAAAATAGATGACACTGAGGCGTAAATTAGCTAAAAAAGATAGCATTCTAACTGTAATATGCTAGATAGCGTCAAGCAACAAAAAAATATGAGCAAAATGAGCTAACAAAAAGCTAGCGTGCTAACAGTACTATGCTAACATTCTAACAATAGCATGCTTACGGTTAACAGGAGTGAAATACCAAAACAGATGACACTGAGGCGTAAATTAGCTAAAAAAGATAGCCTTCTATAGATAGCGTCAAGTAACAGAAAAATATGAGCAAAATGAGCTAACAAAAAGCTGGCGTGCTAACAGTACTATGCTAACATTCTAACAATAGCAGGCTTACGGTTAACAGGAGTGAAATACCAAAATAGATGACACTGAGGCGTAAATTAGCTGAAAAAAGCTAACATTCTAACTGTAATATGCTAGATAGCGTCAAGAAACAAAAAAATATGAGCAAAATGAGCTAACAAAAAGCTAGCGTGCTAACAGTACTATGCTAACATTCTAACAATAGCATGCTTACGGTTAACAGGAGTGAAATACCAAAATAGATGACACTGAGGCGTAAATTAGCTAAAAAAGATAGCATTCTGATAGCGTCAAGTAACAAAAAAATATGAGCAAAATGAGCTAACAAAAAGCTGGCGTGCTAACAGTACTATGCTAACATTCTAACAATAGCAGGCTTACGGTTAACAGGAGTGAAATACCAAAATAGATGACACTGAGGCGTAAATTAGCTAAAAAAGATAGCATTCTAACTAACATGCTAGATAGCGTCAAGTAACAAAAAAATATGAGCAAAAGGAGCTAACAAAAAGCTAGCGTGCTAACAGTACTATGCTAACATTCTAACAATAGCAGGCTTACGGTTAACAGGAGTGAAATACCAAAATAGATGACACTGAGGCGTAAATTAGCTAAAAAAGATAGCATTCTAACTGTAATATGCTAGATAGCGTCAAGTAACAAAAAAATATGAGCAAAATGAGCTAACAAAAAACTAGCATGCTAACAGCACTATGCTAACATTCTAACAATAGCATGCTTACGGTTAACAGGAGTGAAATACCAAAATAGATGACACTGAGGCGTAAATTAGCTAAAAAAAATAACATTCTGCTAGATAGCGTCAAGTAACAAAAAAATATGAGCAAAATGAGCTAACAAAAAGCTAGCATGCTAACAGTACTATGCTAACATTCTAACAATAGCATGCTTACGGTTAACATGAGTGAAATACCAAAATAGATGACACTGAGGCGTAAATTAGCTAAAAAAAAAAAGCATGCTAACTGTAATGTGCGTCAAGTACCAAAATATATTATGTGTACTCGAAAAATGTGATTAAAATGCCAGGATGCTAACGTTAGCATGTATCAAGTACCAAAATATGAATGAGGCGTAGACATACAACATTCGATTAGACAGGTATCTTTGTGAAGTAACAATATTTGATGCTTAGGTGTTTAATTAGCAAAAAAAAAGCTAGCCTGCTAATATTAGAATGCTAACGATTGTGCCATGAGCCGCTAAAAAATTAGCTACAAATGGATGTTATATGTGTCAAGTACCAAAATATATTACTCTCAGATGTGTATTTGATGCATGCTAATATTAGAATGCTAACAATTGTGCCATTGTTAAAACATTTGCATGCTGATGTTAGCATGTTAAAAGGCTAACTGTAACATGTGTCAAGTACCAAAATATATTAGTCTGAGGTTTCCATCCATCCATCCATCTTCTTCCGCTTATCCGAGGTCGGGTCGCGGGGGCAGCAGCCTAAGCAGGGAAGCCCAGACTTCCCTCTCCCCAGCCACTTCGTCCAGCTCTTCCTGTGGGACCCCAAGGCGTTCCCAGGCCAGCCGGGAGACATAGTCTTCCCAACGTGTCCTGGGTCTTCCCCGCGGCCTCCTACCGGTCGGACGTGCCCTAAACACCTCCCTAGGGAGGCGTTCGGGTGGCATCCTGACCAGATGCCCGAACCACCTCATCTGGCTCCTCTCCATGTGGAGGAGCAGCGGCTTTACTTTGAGCTCCTCCCGGATGGCAGAGCTTCTCACCCTATCTCTAAGGGAGAGCCCCGCCACCCGGCGGAGGAAACTCATTTGGGCCGCTTGTACCCGTGATCTTGTCCTTTCGGTCATAACCCAAAGCTCATGACCATAGGTGAGGATGGGAACGTAGATCGACCGGTAAATTGAGAGCTTTGCCTTCCGGCTCAGCTCCTTCTTCACCACAACGGATCGATACAGCGTCCGCATTACTGAAGACGCCGCACCGATCCGCCTGTCGATCTCACGATCCACTCTTCCCTCACTCGTGAACAAGATTCCGAGGTACTTGAACTCCTCCACTTGGGGCAAGATCTCCTCCCCTTTTCCGGGCGAGAACCATGGACTCGGACTTGGAGGTGCTGATTCTCATCCCAGTCGCTTCACACTCGGCTGCGAACCGATCCAGTGAGAGCTGAAGATCCTGGCCAGATGAAGCCATCAGGACCACATCATCTGCAAAAAGCAGAGACCTAATCCTGCAGCCACCAAACCAGATCCCCTCAACGCCTTGACTGCGCCTAGAAATTCTGTCCATAAAAGTTCAGAACAGAATGGGTGACAAAGGGCAGCCTTGGCGGAGTCCAACCCTCACTGGAAACGGGTCCGACTTACTGCCGGCAATGCGGACCAAGCTCTGGCACTGATCGTACAGGGAGCGGACCGCCACAATCAGACAGTCCGATACCCCATACTCTCCGAGCACTCCCCACAGGACTTCCCGAGGGACACGGTCGAATGCCTTCTCCAAGTCCACAAAACACATGTAGACTGGTTGGGCAAACTCCCATGCACCCTCAAGGACCCTGCCCAGAGGATAGAGCTGGTCCACAGTTCCACGACCAGGACAAAAACCACACTGTTCCTCCTGAATCCGAGGTTCGACTATCCGGCGTAGCCTCCTCTCCAGTACACCTGAATAGACCTTACCGGGAAGGCTGAGGAGTGTGATCCCACGATAGTTAGAGCACACCCTCCGGTTACCCTTCTTAAAGAGAGGAACCACCACCCCGGTCTGCCAATCCAGAGGTACCGCCCCCGATGTCCACGCGATGCTGCAGAGTCTTGTCAACCAAGACAGCCCCACAGCATCCAGAGCCTTAAGGAACTCCGGGCGGATCTCATCTACCCCTGGGGCCTTGCCACCGAGGAGCTTTTTAACTACCTCAGCAACCTCAGCCCCAGAAATAGGAGAGCCCACCACAGACTCTCCAGTCTGAGGTTTGTACCTAACAAATATGTTTAAAATGGTAGGATGCTAACGTTACCATACATCAAGTACGGAAATATGACTGAGGTGCAGACTTAATGAATTAGCTTTAAAAAAAAAAAAAAAAAAGCTAGCATGCTAACATGTATCATTCATGAAGTCACAAAATATTTGACGCTGAGGTGCATACCAGCAAAATTAGCTATTAGTATGCTAATATAATAATAACGATTGTGCCGCGGGCTGTTGAAAAATTAGCATGCTAATGTTAGCATGCTAAAAATGCTAACCGTAACATGCCTCAAGTACCAAAATATATTACTTTAAGGTGTGTACGTGAAAAATGTGTTTAAAATGCGAGGATGCTAACGTTCAAATGCATCAAGTACTAAACTATGACTGAGATGTAGTAATATTTGACAAATTAGTCAATTAGCAAAAAAGCTGACATGCTAATATTAGCATGCTAACGATTGTGCTGCTAAAAAATGCGCTGCAGGCCACACTCTGGACAGCCCTGTTCTAGGCCTTCTAGTGGTGTTTCTCTCACATGGCTGACAGAAAGAAGGTTACTAATTGTGAGGTAGGGTCAAGTATCACTCCTCCGTCATTGAGGCGAGGCCCCCTCGCAAAATATTTGTTGCCACGGTGACAGGAGAAAGTGCTCTCGGCAACGCTAACGTGCACCGCGGCCGTCTTGCCAGTGGAATCTTGGCAGGGTCTCCCCTTCCCTTGGGACAGTTAGACCACCACACCCACTGACTTTTTGGGTGGAAAGGGTGTGGCTTGTACATGTAAAGTAGGAAACATACTGTAGGTTCTTAACCTTGTACACTAACTTTGTACTCAACATAACACAAAACCATGGCAACACAACAACTAGATCCATCGTGGATCTAACATAATAGTGTGAGAGTCCAGTCCATTGTGGATCTAACATAATAGTGTGAGAGTCCAGTCCATTGTGGATCTAACATAATAGTGTGAGAGTCCAGTCCATTGTGGATCTAACATAATAGTGAGAGTCCAGTCCATCGTGGATCTAACATAATAGTGTGAGAGTCCAGTCCATTGTGGATCTAACATAATAGTGTGAGAGTCCAGTCCATTGTGGATCTAACATAATAGTGAAAGTCCAGTCCATAGTGGATCTACCATAATAGTGAGAGTCCAGTCCATAGTGGATCTAACATAATAGTGAGTGTCCAGTCCATAGTGGATCTAACAAAATAGTGAGAGTCCAGTCCATAGTGGATCTAACATAATAGTGAGAGAGTCCAGTCTATAGTGGATCTAACATAATAGTGAGTCCAGTCCATAGTGGATCGAACATAATAGTGAGAGTCCAGTTAATAGTGAGAGTTCAGTCCATAGTGGATCTAACATAATAGTGAGAGTCCAGTCCATAGTGGATCTAACATAATAGTGTGAGAGTCCAGTCCATAGTGGAGCTAACATAATAGTGTGAGAGTCCAGTCCATAGTGGATCTAACATAATAGTGAGAGTCCAGTCCATAGTGGATCTAACATAATAGTGTGAGTCCAGTCCATAGTGGATCTAACATAATAGTGAGAGTCCAGTCCATAGTGGATCTAACATAATAGTGAGAGTCCAGTCCATAGTGGATCTAACATAATAGTGAGAGTCCAGTCCATAGTGGATCTAACATAATAGTGAAAGTCCAGTCCATAGTGGAT